>NC_090313.1:70477500-70562500 GCF_039906515.1 Pseudorca crassidens | reverse complement strand
AGTTTGATGTTATCCATCAGTCGTTCTTCACCAAAAAGAAACAAAATGTGGATCACAGTAAAGATAATTAAGATGTGCTGTATTTTTTCTTTTTTTAATTAAAAATAATTGTCTTTTAAAAAGTACACTTTATATTTTCAAGCAGTTTTAGGTTCACAGGAAAACGGAGTCGGAAGTACAGAGATTTCCCATATACTCACTGACAGACCCCACACACGTACACAGTTTCCCTTACCAGAGTGGTACGTTTATTATAACTGATGAACCTACATTGACACATCATAATTACCTAAAGTCCACAGTTTACCTTAGGGTTCACTCTTGCTGTAAATTTCATGGGTTTTGACAAATGTATAATGACATGTATCCACCATTATAGTATCATATAGAATAGTTTCACTGCCCTAAAGATCCTCTGTGCTGCACCTATTCACCCCTCCCTCCTCCCTAACTCCTGGCAACCACTGATCTTTTTACAGTCTGCATAGTTGTGCCCATTCCAGAATGTCATGTAGTTGAAACTATACAGTATGAAGCCTTTTCGGATTGGCTTCTTTCACTCAGTAATATGCATTTTTTCCAAAGGCATTACAAAATTCCCAAGGCAATGAATGATATGGCATAATGATAGAGCATGAAGACTCAGACTCAAGTATTGGTTTTGCCCCTTTGGTCAAGTTACTTAAATTTCCTGGGCCTTGGTTTGCTCATCTGTAAAATAAGGATACCATTAATACCTATCCCACTAACTTTATGATGTTGTTGTGAAAATCAGATTTCTTTTTAAAAAATGGAGGTAATAATGCCTATGTTGTAGGGTTGTCGTATGGATTAAATAGGCAATGTGTGTGAAGAGCTTAGCACTGTGCCTGGAACATATTACATATTTAATAATGGTAGCTGACAATTTTCAATTTAATGTGTGCTGAATATTTTCTATTTGACCCTCTAAAACTCCTCTCTGCTCTTTTCCATCTTCCTTTGTGGGGCACAATTGCCCCACACATGAAGTGAGTGCCCTTCCCTCCTGATTTCCTGATGAGCTCAGCTAATAAAAAAAATGGATAGAAGCTGGGAGGGAGAGAGATGGGTGTTTTCTCCCTCTGCCTATTTGTCAATCTGGAGTCTGGCTGTGGCTGTAATCCTCTTCAAAGGCCAAAGATCCTCCTGGGCAACAGTTCTTGGTTTCCCTTAAAGCTGCCCAGACTTTTGTAAGTAATCTCTTAAATGATCTCTTTTGAGGTAATTTAGAAAGTTTCTGTTGTTTCCTGTCATAATATTGTCCCTTTCATATTTACTTGCAAAATTATTACTCTTTTACTTTGTAAAGCAGCCAGGGAATCATAAAATCAAAAACCGTAAGTAACTCTATAAAATCTTGCACATTATTACTAATATCCCTCTATATCCAACACTGGTCAGAATTTATGAAGATGTATCAATACTTTTGGATTCAAATAAAAAATGTGAAAAAAAATTAGAAATTTGGAAAAAAGTTATAAATATTAAAAGTTGTAAAATATCTATAAGAAAGGCTGGTCAATTTTTCCTCATTAAAAATATACCAAACACAACAACAACAAAATTCCTGGGCATTATTTAGCTTGGTAGAGCAAAGACAATTATTTAAACAAAGTGTATTTAATGTTTATGACTGATGTTTTACAGTTATATTCCCCAAGAAGGAATCAGCCTCTTTTCTGGAACCCTGATCACTGAGAGGCATACTGTCCTAATAGACAAGACTTTTATAATAATAGTTCAAGGAGATCTTCAACTGCAGCAGGAATTTTCACTAATAATTAAGAAATTAATTGAAGCACGTATGATCTACTGCTATGACTCTACTTATCACAGTGGACTATCAATTTTATCTTAAAATCACAGAATGCATTTTTTCCAGTTTTATAAATATTAACTATATATGTTTTTCATTACAAATCATGTTATAATAAAAAACAGGTCAACCTTAATGTTTAACTTAAAACACAAAAAGTAATAGAGAACATGCAAATATGGTACTCTCTTCACTGTATGAGTGGGGCATGGCCCTCCACCCAGAATATTCTGTAAGAAAGCTACTTACCTTAGTTTTTGGTCGAGCTCCAGTTGACATTAGGTTTGGCACACCATCAAGATTCTGAATGTTTCCAGTTTTATTTCTACAAATTCCTTCCTTCTGATGATTTTTCTAAAAGATTACTCTTCAGGTTTATAGAATTCTGTAGAAAAAAATTTTAAACAAGTTTTTTCATGTACAAAGAATTATTCTCAGGCAATAATTCAAGTGAATTACTCAATAAAAATACATATTTCAAAAACCTGAATGGTTTTGAAAGTTAACATAAAATGTGAGAATATTCCTAAATAGCAATAATGTTTCCAAAGACATTTATACTTAGGCTCAGTAAGATCAGTCCTAGTAAAGCCTGTGAACTTGTAAATATAAATTTACAAACTAAAAGTAATTTTATACTACCAAGGTAAAATACAGTACTATACTGGCATATTTTAAAACTTTTTAAAAAGCAAATCCAAAGGTATCTAAAAACTTGAAGTAAGAGGTGGCTCATTCAAAGCCACAGTATTCTTTTAAGCTTTAAGATCTCAATTTATATATTTTGTAATAGTAGGGAACAAATTATAAAATTTTATTTCTGAAGATTAGCTGTAGAAGTAAAATGAGTAAAGATGTTAGCATAAAGAGAATCCTAAACTTTTCAAATACAGTAAAAGTTCTTCTTCCAAAATGTTAAATTCTTATTGAAGTCATTGTTTTCACAAATTCTTCCCATCACTTGGAAATCTGCCACGTCCCTCTATGTGCAAGTTCCTTATGTAAGTTACCTAGAAGCCTATGCTGCAGTGTTCTGTCCTGGTTTATTCCTTCTGAAAAAAGGACCAAGGTTTTCAGAAGGAAAGGTTGGAAATGTGAATTTTTCATTTAACTCAAAATTTAGTCATTGCTCATCAGGTTTTTCTTTGGGGTGGGAAATAAAACATCTACAATATACAGCCTTACGTGTAAATCTAGCACTGCCAAGTACTAGCTATACTTGGACTTAATTTCCTCAAATCTAAATTTAATCACCTATAAAACAATACCTTCTGACTTCTACTGAACACTTCTTTGTGCTTGGCGTATTTGGCCAACGGAATGTGAGTACAAAGGAACATGTCAAGTCTGAGCAGAAACTTCATATGCTCTGCTTGGAAATCATAGTTTTCTTACTCTTGATGCTTACAGAAGTTCCACTATGGGGAAAAGAAATAAATATTATGATGAGAATACTGATGATATGGTGCGATAACAGGCACTACGTTAATGAGTTTTACATATTTACATTTTGGGGAGAATCTCCTGACTTGATCTTCTGAACAGCAATTTACTAATTCAAAAATGTCTGAGAAGGGTTTGAAGGACCTAGAAGAGTGTGTACATATTCTGCCCTTGAAAAAAGATCATGAAGGACCTAACAGGGTCTTGGCTTAATTCAAATGCACAGTGATTTTAAAAGGTATGAAAGTTATTAAGCTGGAGAAACAACAGTGGCAAATTAGACTATGTTGGACAGGCAGTCAGTAGTGCTGGCAATACAATGAGTGGGCCAGTGAGTTGACCAATGAGTACTATACTCTTCTAACTACTGCTAACGTCCATTTCTGCTGGCTGGTGTAGACAGTTTGACAGGTGCCTAGAAGAACACCCACTGTGGGTTCATTTGTAAAATGAGGATGCTGCTGGCACCTATTTCAATAGGATGCTGCCTACTACATGAAAGCCCCTTCAGTACTACTGTAGCTGCTATTGTAACACAGCCTCTTTTTCTTTGGGAAGTTACAGACTGTATCTTATTTAGGAAAAACTAACATTTGATGACAGAATGTTAAGCACAACATCCTGTGTATGATACTTTCACATGTATTCCCTCATTTTTTTCTTCTCAGTAACTGTGAGGGGGGTCCTGTTGGTTGAATTTTATAAAAGAATTCCTAA
This sequence comes from Pseudorca crassidens, assembly GCF_039906515.1. Taxonomy (NCBI): domain Eukaryota; kingdom Metazoa; phylum Chordata; class Mammalia; order Artiodactyla; family Delphinidae; genus Pseudorca; species Pseudorca crassidens. Next base: position 70,558,503 of record NC_090313.1, on the reverse strand, counting down.
AGAGAACAAGTTGCTTGACTAGGATCACACAGCAAATGAGAATGCTAAGATCTCTTGATTCTTCTCAGTAACTTCTCTCTTCCCCCATATTTCTCTTTGTATCCTGGCCCAGCCCCACTTCCCCAACCTCTCCAGTCTAAATCTCAGCAAGGGTCTGTTCCATCATAGCCTTTGTTCAGCTGGTTAACAGGCTTGGGCTCCTTTTAGCCTTACTGAAGACAGACATCTATGGAGGCAAGGAAATGGGGGTGAAACTGCAGGAAGGAATTGACCACTACAACCCAGCAGTTTTGTAGAGCTCCTGTGGCCCAGGTATAGCCACTTACAGCACTTAGTAAACATATGCTAAGGCACTTTATAATTTTGATGCTGTTATAATACAAATAATATCCTTTCATAAAAGTACATTTTCTATATTCTGTTACTTGCATATAGTAATTCAATTGATTTTTTTGCTTAATTGATGTTGTTTCCATAAATATTTGTAAGCTTTCTGATTAACTTTATATATTTTTGGGGGGCTGTCTTTGTACTCTTACATCAGTGACTAATGGTAAATTTGTTTCTTTACCATTCCTCATTCTTTTCTATTATTTTCCTTATAAGTAGGCTTGGCCTCCAGTCAGAGGTGGTAGTATCCTGATTTTATTTCTGATTTTAAGGAGAATGCTTCCAGTGTTTCTCCATTTAACTGCAATGCTGACTGTACTGGGTTTTGTTTTTTCTTAATCAGGCAGTTCCATTCTTTGATCAAAGTTTTTTATATGAAAGGATGTTGAATTTTACTGAAAGCATTTTCTCCATCTATTAAGATGATCAAATTTTTCTTCTTTAATCTCTTAATTTATAAACTACATTAATTAATCTTATGCTAAACCAACCATGCATTTCTGTATTATATTATCAATGTACCCTTCTAGTCTTTAAGATTATTTATGATAATGAAGATTGGAATTTGTCAAATGCCCTTTAAATAACTAGACTTATCCATGAACTATAGCAATAGATTCATAATTATTAAACTATCATTATATTCTTGAGATCAACTGTGCTTGGCTGTGGGAAGCAGTTCCTTTAACACTTATTGATTTGGTGTTTTCTTTGGTCTTTTTGTACCCATTTTCATTTTTTGTCCTCTTAAGTTTTTATGTCAAGAAGACATTAGTTTCATAAAATAAATATGGAAATTATGCCTCTTTATAAATAAGATGTAGAAATTTTATATTGCATGACAATTATCCATTCTTTGAAAATCTCTAAGAACCCATAGGCAAAACTCTTTGACACTTAGAGGGAGGTAGTTTTTTGATAACTTTAAAAATTTCTCCTATTGGTTTATAGTCCATTTTTGTAAGTTACTCCTGAGTGAATTCTGACAATATATGTTCTATTACACTGTCTATTACATGAAGTTTTTCAAATTTATTAGCAGACCTATGTAGACTCTTGCACTTTGAAAATCATATTGTATCTGATATTATAGCCCTCTTGTTCCTGTTCTATTTATATTGTCTAGTGGAAAGAGCCCAACCAAGGATTTAGGTTAGACAGACTCAAGGTAGATAAGCCAACTCACTTGTAGTAATCACCACTGCCTCTGGGAAGCCTTTCATCACTCCTGGTAGATGTTTCTGTGAATTCCTATATTTCCTCTAGCAAAACATTTCTCTCACATTATTATTGTAGTTGGTTTAATGAGCAGCTTCTATGTTAAACTGTAAGCTCTAAGAGGGTAAAGAGGAGGTCTGTTTAATTTCCCACCAAGCACTTAGCACAGAGTGAGTATTCAATAAATCTATGTTGAATTAACAATTACTTTTTTCCATGTCCTTCTCTGCTTGTCTCTTTCATAAGATCATAGTTATAATGGACTTTTATAGCTACCATACCAAGAGGGCTGAAGAATGATTAAAAATGCCAGCTCTGGAGCTAGAGTACTGGGTTCAAAGCCAGGCTGTGCCACTCACTAGCTGTGTGACTATGAACAAAGTATTTCACTTCTTTGTATTTCAGTTGCCTCACCTTTAAAACCAGAAATAAATAATGTTTTGTACTCACTAGATTGCAGGAAGTTTATATGTGTGAAACACTTAAAAGTGTGTCTGGTACATAGCAAGTTGTGAATTAATGTTAGCTATTGTTATGTTAGTACATGACAGGTAAATGAATGGATAAAATAATAAATCTGTAAAAATAGAGAAAATACAATACTTGCTCCACCTCTGGGCTTCTCTGAGGATCAAGTGATGTGAGTTTTAAATAATGAAAAGCATTTGAGGTGTTTTATTAAAAGCAATACAAACGGGAAGCCCCAGTGGCCACAGGAAGAGAACTGTTCTATTCTTTGGAAAAAAGTGACAAGGGCAGAGAAATACTTAATTAGGTTTTGTTCCTTATTGGAATTTTTCTGTAATATTTTAGCCTCGACTACAATAAAACTGCATTATTTTAACTACACAACTTTAAAAGTTTAATTTAATATTTTTGTAACTACAAAATAACTGAACAAGAATTTTTCCTGAGACATGATAGTTCTTTGGGAAATAATCTCTTACTTTTCAAATATCCTTTTTTCTGGGTCTTTATCCATTACTTACTTTTTATAGTTCACATTTTATTTAAACAATGTCTCTTCATTTGTTTTTCTTACGTTGACAAGAAAACTTTTAAATGCTATCCTTGTAGTTATTCTCAAAGGTTGCTATGTATAGGTATTAGCCCTAGAATACTGAACTTCACTGATATAATAATCATTGAATATTTTCTGCTACATACAACCAAGCCATGACATAGGATGGCAAGAAACCAAATAATAAAACTCTCTTCCTAATCTTTGTTCGAATTTCATATAAAGAGAGCTTAGGAAAAAATTCCTAAAATAAGATATTTATGCTTATGCAAATACAGCAAAGAATGAGGTGGGTCATTGTTGCTGATTGTCCAAACCTGGAGAGGCAAAGAGCAAATTCTTTTACCCATTCTGCTCTTTTTAAAATAGAAGAACAAAAATACAGAAATACATAAAGATAATCCTATTATTTAAACAATTCCAGGGACATTTCTAAAACTTAACACACACTATTCAAATTTTTACATAATATTTTAAAGTATAACATGCCATTCTTTAATTTCCTCATTTGCAAAGAAGTATCTCACTAGTTAACTGACTTAGAAATTGAAGATAATTACATTTGATTTTTTGGAGGAAAGCACAATGTTTATAAAGACACATCCATTTTTAAAAACACTTAAAATACTGGCTATTAATATCTAATTGCAACAACAGGTATAAATGATGTAACATCAATTTTGATCCCAAATATAAAGGGTCAAAGCCATACATAGACTGAAAGTTGCCCTTGCCATTTATCTTTCAAGTAGTATATTTGTTCTCTATCTCAAAAAAGAAGCTTGTGTAATTAACTGTCAAGGAGCACTAAAAACACAAAGAAGAAATTTAAGCACACATGAAAATTTTCCCAAGCTGAGTAAAGTCATTTGTACTGAATTTATTTTTGACAGTGTTTCTAATCTGTTCCTCCCATAACTGAGACTAATTAACTTATCCTGCTAAAACACCAAGAAAGACATATTTGATTCCAGATCTATCTGAAAAATGAGAGACCTTCACTTTTCATATTCCTATAGCTAGACACAAGAGTCCCCTTCTCCATCACATTAATGATTACTACCATTTATTTAGTGCTGTGTAGTGAAAGCAGGCTGCTGACTAATTCAGGTCCTGATTTCCATGCTTACTGTCATGTGACCTGAGCAAGTTACTTAAAGTCTCCATGTCTCTGCTGTCTCATTGGACTAAAATGGGAATAATAAGATCTACTCATAGAGTTTTATTTATTACCTCCCATTTGATTTTTTGGCCCATATTTTACCCAGGATATTGTCACCACTTCAGGATGCCAGTTCTAACTGCATTATATTCTCTATGAGAGCTATGACTATACCCTTTCTGATGAGTTAATTACTACAAAAGGTTACCAAAGACCCAACACGAACAGACTAAGAAAGTTAGTGCCATACTAATTGAAGAACCCAAATGTCTCTTCTAAATCCTGTGATGTGATCCATTAAAGATAGATAAAGTGATGGAATAAAACATGAGATGTGTGAACACAGAATACTCACAATTATGTATAGTTCTACTTAACATAGTGACATATAAGACAAACGTTTGTAGTCTCGTGTTTTTTTTTTTTTTTCACCTGTACATAGTTGATTAGGTAACTGCATCTTTTCCCTGTACCCAATGGCTTCCTTAGGCAAAGTATCTTTGGAGTTAATCAATTTCCTGTCTCTTCTCGTTCATTCATTCATTCATATGCCAAGCACTGCCTAAGCACAGGGAAAACAAAAATAAATACAACATATTTTCTTTAAAAGCTCTAGTCTACAGAGAAAGGGTCATGTAGACATAATACTACAGGGATTTAAGCCAAAGTATCATATAAAATGATACGAGAACACAGACAAAAGAAGAAATAATTCTGCCTGGGGAAAAGGGAGAGTTCATAGAGGAAATAACCTTTAAACTGAGTTTTGAAGTAAGAATAGTAGTATTTCAGGGAAGGGAATCCCAAGGGCATGAAAGCACAAAAAGAATACAGCACGTTCAAAGAATAGTGAGGATTTTTATCTGACTCCATCTGTTGATGCCTAGAGGATAATGGCAGCAAATGATGTATGAAAATTAGATGCAGTCCTCAGATAAAAAGCTACATATTAAGGAATTTGACTTTTCTCTGTAGGTAACGGGAACCTTGCGGATTTTTGGTTTTATACTGTTGTATTTTACGACTGAGAATGTTAAGAAATATAGGGAAACTATATAAATATCAAAGAGTTTTAAATATGCAAAATAGACATCAGTATCTCAACATTTCTCATTTGAGCTTAACTCTCCCTTGCCTCTGCTCCCTCCTCTTTGTGACCGATTTTTCAAAATAATATTTTTATTGTAAAAGAAAGTGGAGATATAGAAAAGCACACAAAACAGATGCACAGCTTAACGAATTACTCAAAGGAGAAAAATCTTAACCACCATCAGGTCAAGAAGTAAAAGTTTGCCAGAACTTCCCCTCCAACATGCAAAACGCCTCTAAATCCTCCATACCAACTGCAATCCCATTCTTCCTTCTATAAGGAATCATTATCCTTTTACAGTAATTATTTCCTTACATTTTTCATAGTTTCACTAGTCAAATGTATATCCCTAGATGCTGGTCTTGCTCCTTTATATATTTTTTGATATGTCTTTTAAGTCTCTTTTAATCTAAAACTTATTTATGCTACAAGTTATCTGTTGAAAAATCCAAGAGTTTTCTACACTGTAGAATTTTCCAGTCTCAATTTTACAAATTGCACGCTCAATAGTTCATTACAGCTTGTTCCTCTGTCTTCTGTCTTTCTGAAGATCAGTAGTTGAATTACATTCAGGCTCATCCCTTTGGCATGACTTGAGGTAGTGTTGAGTGCTTCCATGAAGAGGTATATAATGTCTGATAGTCCTTTTTATGATATTAGCAGCCATTGATGCTAAATACCTATATTTATTAATTTATTGGGGGTTGTAACGCAATGATATTTTAATTCTTTTTTTCACTCATTAGTTGGAATATATTTATACAGAGATATTTTTCCTCATTTACTATGTGGTTACCCAGTGTTACAGTTCATATAGGAAAGCAGGATAAATGCCTGAGTCTTTAACTTCTTCTGTTAGTTTTCCAGACAATAAGTTGGTTCCCCATCATCCTCCAAAAGAGATCAGTTGGGTTTTTTTAAAAAATATCGTTATGAATTTAAATATATGTGATGACTTTTAATCCATTGCAACTATTCTCAGGATTGAAGTAGTCCTATCTTTGGCTAGTGGGAGGCTTTTCAAGTTGGCTCCTAAGACCCTAGTTGTGTTTGATAGTTCCTTACTATAGTATGACAAGCTGTTGTAGTCTCATCTTGTATACTTCCTCCCTTAAACCTACAATTAGAAATTTCTTCAAGAAGCCCTGGCTTCTTTTAATGAGGAATCGTATTTCAAGAACACATTCTGCACAAGAGGGACAGTCATTATTACTGGGTTTGGTCATTGGTTTCTAGACGTTTTCAATGAGACAGAAAGAGATACTTCAGGAATTCATACTGATAGTTCTAATTCAAATTTAGGACTATAAAACTTTTACATAATCTCTAAGCTATTATATGTGTATCTCCTTTCTTCTTCACTGAGAATATTGGTTCCCAAGGACATAGGCTATGACAGAATTAGAATATCCCATAATCATTTTTTAAGATTACACATACGTTAGTCTTAAAATAACAATACTGATACTACTGCCCACATGAGTACCAAAAACACTAAAAATTTTTTTGCATATGCTCTCCCCAATTCTCCCTTCCTACTTTTTTAGCCGTTATATATTATACTCTTGTCCTCTTAGCCTTTGTTTAGCCCTAATTCTACTAAGAACTATATATTTAATGTTCAGCACCTGTCCTTATGTTGATGTTTCTCTGGTCATGTGGTTACCTGAAGTTAATTCTCTAGTAGATTCTTCAGAAAGGGTTAATGAGCCCCTGTGCCCTTTTTACTTGAAAGTCAGTTTTGCTGGATACAAAATGCTTGGCTCGTATTTTCTTCCCTTGAGAATCTTAAGATAATCTTATTTTCTTTGTGCATTAAGTGTTGCTCTTGAAGTTTGATAATTATCTAATTGAAATGTCTTATAAATCATGTGCTCTTTCCTTCTCCCTAGATATTCAAATATTTTATTTTTCTTTAAAACTCAGTAATTGTACACTACAATATCTTGGTGTTAGTCATTCTGGATAATATTCTTAAGTATATGATGAGTAACTTCAAATCCTTATTTCAGAAAAATTTTCTTGAATTATAGTTTTCAGCATTTCTTCTGGTCCCTTTAGTTTTTTTCTTCTTTGATAACTTGTGCATTTTTTAGTCCCTTTTAAAAAAGTATTCTATCCCAAAGTCATAAAAAACATTCTAAAAGTTTTAAAGCTTTGACTTTCACTCTTAAGCTCTTAATATACCCAGAATTGAGTTTTGTGTATGGTGTGATGTGTGTACATATTCTTTTCCTGAAAACATAGGAGAAAAGTTTATGTTGTTTGGGTTATCAAAAAAGTTACACTTCTGAGCAACTGTGTATTTGTATTTCATGGAATTATGAACTCATTTGATTCATATGTGGTGTTTCAGACTTGAGGAATGTAAAAGTGTAGCAGTGACCATGTTGGCTTAAGGCAGCAGAGCAGAGAGAAAGAGCCACGTTAGGAGCTAACTGTATTTCTACACACAGGCAGGCCAAGGAAAGACAAGTGGTTCTTGTGAAACATATGGGCACCTACCAGACAGAGAGATCAGCCAAGAAGTCTCTTGAAAGAGACTACTTCAACCTAAATAGGCATTTCTCCAAAGAAGATATACAGACTGCCAACAAACACACGAAAGAATGCTCAACATCATTAATCATTAGAGAAATGCAAATCAAAACTACAATGAGATATCACCTCACACTGTTCAGAATGGCCATCATCAAAAAATCTACAAACAATAAATGCTGGAGAGGGTGTGGCGAAAAGGGAACCCTCTTGCACTGTCGGTGGGAATGTAAATTGATACAGCTACTATGGAGAACAGTATGGAGGTTCCTTAAAAAACTAAAAATAGAACTACCATACGACCCAGCAATCCCACTACTGGGCATATACCCTGAGAAAACCATAATTCAAAAAGAGTCATGCACCAAAATATTCACTGCAGCTCTATTTACAATAGCCAGGACATGGAAGCAACCTAAGTGTGCATCAACAGATGAATGGATAAAGAAGATGTGGCACATATATACAGTGGAATATTACTCAGCCATAGAAAGAAAAGAAACTGAGTTATTTGTACTGAGGTGGATGGACCTAGAGACTGTCATACAGAGTGAAGTAAGTCAGAAAGAGAAAACAAAATACCATATGTTAACACATATATATGGAATCTAAAAAAAAAAAAAAAGAAAAAAAGAAAATGGTCAGAAGAACCTAGGGGCAAGACGGGAATAAAGATGCAGACCTACTGGAGAATGGACTTGAGGATATGGGGAGGGGGAAGGGTAAGCTGGGACAAAGTGAGAGAGTGGCATGGACATATATACACTACCAAATGTAAAACAGATAGCTAGTGGGAAGCAGCCGCATAGCACGGGGAAATCATCTCGGTGCTTTGTGACCACCTAGAGGGGTGGGATGGGGGTGGGTGGGAGGGAGGGAGATGCAAGAGGGAAGAGATATGGGGACATCTGTATATGTATAACTGATTCACTTTGTTATAAAGCAGAAACTGACACACCATCGTAAAGCAATTATACTCTAATAAAGATGTTAAAAAATAAAAATTAAAAAAAAAAGAAGAGACTACGTTACCTAAGAGATAAACTCAAAGGAGAAAGCCAGTTAAGAGGGTACTGGGATCCCAACAAAAAGAATCTTAGTGGGGTGAAATCAGATGCCCACGACTAAGTATTGCTTGAAGTCCTAAGTGGTCACTCAGGAAAAAGGACAATCTTTATTGTAGTTGGAGATTCCAGGCCAAGGAATCTAAAGAGCCTTCTTTAAATATCAAAGTCCCAAGAATGCCAGTTGCAGATTGTCACAGCAGTGGCCATGTAAACCTGAGTCTTCTTCTCCAGTCCTTTTAATACTGGTCCAGCCCTGGAAGATCAGACACTGCAGTGAGCAGACTGCATGAGGAAGCAGTAGAGGGAGATAGGAAAACAAAAGGGAATCCAAACACTGCAAGCCTCTCAGCCTGAAACAGTTTCAACAGTGAGGATAAGCTTCAAATAAGGTAAGACTATGGAGTTGTGAGATTATGCATGGTCTGGAGGTTCTGAATAGTTAAGTGACACTTCTTGTGCCCAAAGGTGACCAGAGAATGTTTTTGTTTTTTTAAGAATGATTGGAAAAGCTATGAGGCCCACCCTAGAAATCATTAAAAAGGTGGAGAAGAAATAGTCCATTGAATAGACTTGAAGGTAAGCAGTAAGAAAAAATAAAGCTTTCTATTCAACCTATAAAGTTGTTTCCATTCAGTAAAAGATTACATTTGGTAAATAAAATTAACTTTTGTTGACACAGATTGAAAAAAGTTAGGAAGTACATGGTTAGATCACATGTGAATTTAAACTATAGCCCTGTTTACAACTGCAAAGTATTATGTCAATCAAACCTTCAAACTCCTGAGCAAACTTCAACTGTTCCATGGAGAAATCATCCTGATCCGACTATAAGGACTTACAGAAATGGTGCATAGAAAACTCTAGGCACATACTAAGCCCTTAACAAATGATGGCTCTTCTTATCATGCCCTTCTTTGCCATTACAGTTGAGAGAGGCCACCTCACATTTGATCATAAGGTATTTCCCATTGGGTGAGTGTCTTTTTTTCTCCAACTAATATCAAAGTTCATCAGAATACCAGTTAGAACTTTGTAACTAGAATTTTTTAATAATAATTGATGACTGATCAATAAGTAGAGACAAGAAGAGTTAGGACATCACAATTGGAACAATAGGAATGCTTTGGGGTAGGCAAGGGAAAGCCAATAAGCAACACTGAAACGGCACCTTTTGTTAGCCAACTTTTCACTTTTTCTAATCTCAAATTTATTATCAGTCGAACGTCTCTTTATTTTATGACCTGGAGTCTCCTACCATTAAACATCAGGCCTTTAAAGATTATTTTATTTTGTGGTATCAGACTTTTGGAATAAGACTATCTTCTTTGGGGCTTCCCTGGTGGCGCAGTGGTTGAGAATCTGCCTGCTAATGCAGGGGACACGGGTTCGAGCCCTGGACTGGGAAGATCCCACATGCCGCGGGGCAACTAGGCCCGTGAGCCACAACTACTGAGCCTGTGCGTCTGGAGCCTGTGCTCCACAACAAGAGAGGCCGCAATAGTGAGAGGCCCGCGCGTCGCGATGAAGAGTGGCCCCTGCTTGCCACAACTAGAGAAAGCCCTCACACAGAAACGAAGACCCAACACAGCCAAAAAAAAAAAAAAAGACTATCCTCTTTGGAATGGCACTCAAGCTCAATGAGAGCCATATGACTTAACTGAATAATAACATTTCTGCATGTGTAAAGTTGCCTCCAAGAAGTATAAGAATATTCTACACAAAGCAAGGGAAACAGTTGGTGAAGAAGTAAGACAGAAGCGAAGCATATTTTCTCTTTGGATTTAAATGTAATTCTACAGGTAGACTTTTGAAATCAACATTTTTGAAAAGGTCTCTTGTTTTTCAATTACTTAATTTAGTCATGTAATCTCTGTATTAAAGATGTTTGAAACTGGATGTTTTATGTTTTTTTCATGCATTTTTCATACCTGTATTTTGTGATCATGTACAATATTATGCAGGAGAAAAAGAATATTTTCTTTTCTAATATATATACACAGAATTCACCATTGAAACATTGTTAAAAATGGTTATAGAACAAATGTACATGCTCTTTGGATATATTTACCTTCTTAATCTAGTCACTAAGTGCCTACTATAAGCACCATGAAGGTAGGATTTGGGTCTGTTTTAACATTATTTTATAAAAAATTAATTTTCTTCTATTATTCCATAAGTTATGGCCCTCTACCATGCAAACTATTCATTACAAATGAAGCATTAACCTCAAAGATAGATAGTAAACTAAAATGAACTGTTTTCTTGATGAGAGAAGCATCATCCTTTTCTCATCTAATAACTTTTCCAAATTCTGGACAAAATATAAGGAGAAGCAAAAATGAGTTTTCATTATTGTATATAAATCTCAATGACCAGCCAAAAATTTTTTAAAAAGTAATAAAAGAACTGGAAATTTTAACCCCAAGTCTTCCTTTTAAGGTTGATATTGCTGACTTAAAAGTAGCGTAGGATAGATGATTAAATATTTAGTCATGATAATGATTAAATACTGATGATTTAAAAGCAATTTAGGAAGAGTTACATGAAATTATTTTTGCACTATAACAATTTCAAATTAATACACTTATGTAAAAGATAAGTTGCATTTTCAGTTTTATCACAGAAAATCTCAGGCAATCAATTAAGGATATAATCTTTTTTAGAGATTTAAAATTAAAGCTTCGAGAACTAGATAAAAAAGAAAATGCCAATTTATTATTTTGATTTTTAAAATAACTCAATTATATGGTAAAAGGATATAACAAAGGTGTTCTCCAAAGTGTGTGTGGGGGGGGGGGTAGTTCTTAGAATATATGAGTTGTTTTGTACTAATGTCAACTTTACTTTGAACATATAAAACTTATATTCTTTTTCGTATCACAAAAACTGAAGTAAATATGTTCCATCCCTCAAAATGACTATTTGTGTTTTAGGGATAAAGGGAATTTTGCACCCTAATTTATAGTTTCTTATTTCTCTACAATAACCCCATTCAGGGAAATGAAGGGCACATTTGTTTTACTGATCCCATCTAAGCACATTATAAAAGGCAAAATGACTGCAGAAAATCTATACTTAAACTATTGGAATGTAACAGGGCTGAGAAACCCCTTATAGAACACACAGAGGTCAGATCTGACACTCCAGCTTGACCTCATCAGGATCTGGAATAAGAGCATTTAGTGATTTTTAAGACATTAATAGAGCAGGGTTATGGGAAAGCTACTCTATATTTGACATTTCATTTTTTTGTGTGCATGTAAGTGAATTGAATGTATGACTGTTCCAGAAGAAATACAAATAAGTTTACCCCATTATAGAATAGATACAATTAAAAAATGCAAACCCCAGTGATAAATTAGGGAACTGCAAACTCAAACATGGAAAACAAAATGGTGCAGCAAGATAGAAATGGTGAATAAGATGCCTACACCACACTGCCATTACTTCTTTGCACATGTATTTTTAAAGCAAGGAGATTAAGAAATTTAATCAGTGTGACATAATTTGGATCATTTTATGGTCAGTACTATGAGAATTTTTTTTAATCTGTTCCAAGCTACATTTGTTTATTTTCTTTTCTAATATATATACACAGAATTCACTGTTAAAACGTTGTTAAAAATGGTTATAGAACAAAGGTACATGCTCTTTGGATATATTTACCTTCTTAATCTAGTCACTAAGTGCCTACTATAAGCACCATGAAGGTAGGATTTGGGTCTGTTTTAACATTATTTTATAAAAACTTAATTTTCTTCCATTATTCCGTAAGTTATGGCCCTCTACCATGCAAACTATTGATTACAAATGAAGCATTAACCCCAAAGATAGATAGTAAACTAAAATGAACTGTTTTCTTGATGAAAGAAGACATCATCCTTTTCTCATCTAATAACTTTTCCAAATTCTGGACAAAATATAAGGAGAAGCAAAAATGAGTTTTCATTATTGTATATAAATCTGAATGACCAGCCAAAAATTTTTTAAAAAGTAATAAAAGAACTGGAAATTTTAGCCCCAAGTCTTCCTTTGAATGTTGATATTGCTGACTTAAAAGCAGTATAGGATAGATGATTAAATATTTAATCATGATAATGATTAAATACTGATGATTTAAAAGCAATTTAGGAAGAGATACATGAAATTATTTTGAACTACAACAATTTCAAATTAATACACTTATGTAAAAAAGTACTACCTTTATTAGCATCACTGAGATTCTCAGATTAAGGACTTTCATTTCTGCCAATGATGGACTTAAAAAAAAAAAAAAATCAGACCCACCCTCTAAACTGTGAACTAGAAAAGCTGAGTAAAAATACAAAAAGGATCTTTTTTATGGCATCTTGAGAGGACAAGATCCTGAAAAGAAGGTGCAGAGAAGTCTGCCCATCTTCAACTCTGTTTTTCACCTTGACTCATTTGCCAATTTGGAAGCTGTTCCAGAGGCTGAGAAGTCACTCAGAAAATGGCAACTAAGAAGCAGGGAAGCCAAGAAGAGCTTTTCAGGAGTCCCATGGCTCTGAGAAAATAAAAATTGGACTTCAGGGGCAACTAGGGAAGAAGAGCCTTTGAAAACACCTCAGGATTTCAGTTGGGACAGAAAAAGGGCCACTCTAGGAGTAAGAATGAACCTGAAATAGACTAGACCTAACAGACTGAAAACCATATAGGCTCAGGTGTTCTGCTCTGACCCTAGTTTCCTAACAGAAGGAAAAGTTAAATCCTTTATGGAAGTAAAAAATATCACTCAGAGCTTAATTTTTTCATAAACAAAGACAGGATTCCATTAAGAATTTCTGGGCATACCAGGAAACAGGAATAAGAAAAAGGCAACAGAAACAAGATCCACAGATGACCTAAATATTGGAGTTATTAGGCACAGACTCCAGAATTTCACTAGAGAACTAGAATCTATAAAGAAGAATCAAACACAAATTCTAAAGCTGAAAAATACAATTCAACAAACTGAAAATTTAATTTAAAATTATATTCATACTAAAATAAAATAAAAATTAAAAAATTATTTACAATAAAAGACATGAAATACTTAAGAATAAATTTATATGCTTGTATGCTGAAAATTACAAAGACAATTAAAGACCAAAATAAATAAAGAGATGAAGAGATATGCCATGATCATAGACTGGAAAATTCAATATTCTTAAAATGTCAATTCCTCCCGAACTGATCAATAGATTCAACAGAATTCCAACCAAAATCCCAGCAGGCTTTTTTAGAAACTGAGATGCCAATTCTAAAATTTATATTAAAATGCAAAAAACTTAGAATGGCCAAGGCGGTATTGAGAAAAAAACAAGTTGGATAAGTTAGCATATGGATATACATATACTTATCAATGGAACTGAATAGAGATTCAGAAAATCAGCTGATTTTCGACCAAGGTGCAAAGGTAATCCAGTGGAGGAAAGGAGAATCTTTTCAACAAATGCTGCTGGAATAACTGAATTCTTACTTTGAAAAGTAACAGTATCAACTCCTATTGTTATACCATACAGAAAAATTAACCTTCAATGGATCATAAGCCTAAATATAATATACTGTGAATAGTAAAAAGATAGTAAGAGGAGTTTATTTACAGCTTTATGCTACGGAACTTTAACATTTGGACAATATGTACAAATTCCTAGAAAAATATAATGTACAAAAACTTTTCTTCAAAAGACATTATTAAGAAAATGAAAGGCCACAAACTGGGAGAAAAATATTCACAACACACATTTTGACAAAAAAACACATATACAGGGGAAGGGGAAATGGAAAGGTATTATTCAAAGGGTACAAAGTTGGCTAGACAAAAATCACTAAGTCTTAGAGATCTACTGTACAGCACAGTCCCTACCGTTAACAATGCTCATTGTATAAAAATTTGCTACGAGGGTAGAGCTTATGTTAAGTGTTTTTATCGTAAAATAATAATAAATAATGAGGGCAGGAGGAAACTTTTGGAGGTGATGGATATGTTTATGACATATGTTGTGGTGACAGTTTTGTAGGTGTATACTTAACTCCAAACTCATCAAGTTGTATATGTAAATATGTACAGCTTTTGTTTGTCAATCATACCTCAATAAAGAAAAATGGTGTGTACCTAGTATGTAATTAACTCCTACATCTCAATTATAAGGAAACAAACTCAATTTTAAAAATGAGCAATATCAAACATTTAGAGAAGAGCTAACACCTATCCTTCTCAAACTCTTCCAAAATATAGCAGAGGGAGGAACACTCCCAAACTCATTCTACGAGGCCACCATCACCCTGATACCAAAACCAGACAAGGATGTCACAAAGAAAGAAAACTACAGGCCAATATCACTGATGAACATAGATGCAAAAATCCTCAACAAAATACTAGCAAACAGAATCCAACAGCACATCAAAAGGATCATACACCATGATCAAGTGGGGTTTATTCCAGGAATGCAAGGATTCTTCAATATAAGCAAATCAATCAATGTGATACACCATATTAACAAATTGAAGGAGAAAAACCATATGGTCAACTCAATAGATGCAGAAAAAGCTTTCGACAAAATTCAACACCCATTTATGATAAAAACCCTCCAGAAAGTAGGCATAGAGGGAACTTTCCTCAACATAACAAAGGCCATATATGACAAACCCACAGCCAACATCGTCCTCAGTGGTGAAAAACTGAAAGCATTTCCACTAAGATCAGGAACAAGACAAGGTTGCCCACTCTCACCACTCTTATTCAACATAGTTTTGGAAGTTTTAGCCACAGCAATCAGAGAACAAAAGGAAATAAAAGGAATCCAAATCAGGAAAGAAGAAGTAAAGCTGTCACTGTTTGCAGATGACATGATGCTATACATAGAGAATCCTAAAGATGCTACCAGAAAACTACTAGAGCTAATCAATGAATTTGGTAAAGTAGCAGGATACAAAATTAATGCACAGAAATCTCTGGCATTCCTATACACTAATGATGAAAAATCTGAAAGTGAACTCAAGAAAACACTCCCATTTACCATTGCAACAAAAAGAATAAAATATCTAGGAATAAACCTACCTAAGGAGACAAAAGACCTGTATGCAAAAAATTATAAGACACTGGTGAAAGAAATTAAAGATGATACAAATAGATAGAGAGATATACCATGTTCTTGGATTGGAAGAATCAACATTGTGAAAATGACTCTGCTACCCAAAGCAACCTACAGATTCAATGCAATCCCTATCAAACTACCACTGGCATTTTTCACAGAACTAGAACAAAAAATTTCACAATTTGTATGGAAACACAAAAGACCCCGAATAGCCAAAGCACTCTTGAGAAGGAGAAACAGAGATGGAGGAATCAGGCTCCCTGACTTCAGACTATACTACAAAGCTACAGTAATCAAGACAGTATGGTACTGGCACAAAACCAGAAAGATACATCAATGGAACAGGATAGAAAGCCCAGAGATAAACCCATGCACATATGGTAACCTTATCTTTGATAAAGGAGGCAGGAATGTACAGTGCAGAAAGGACAGCCTCTTCAATAAGTGGTGCTGGGAAAATTGGACAGGTACATGTAAAAGTATAAGATTAGATCACTCCCTAACACCATACACAAAAATAAGCTCAAAATGGATTAAAGACCTAAATGTAAGGCCAGAAACTACCAAACTCTTACTGGAAAACGTAGGCAGAACACTCTATGCCATAAATCACAGCAAGATCCTTTTTGACCCACCTCCTAGAGAAATGGAAATAAAAACAAAAATAAACAAATGGGACCTAATGAAACTTAAAAGCTTTTGCACAGCAAAGGAAACCATAAACAAGACCAAAAGACAACCCTCAGAATGGGCAAAAATATTTGCAAATGAAGCAACTGACAAAGGATTATCTCCAAAACATACAAGCAACTCATGCAGCTCAATATCAAAAAAACAAACAACCTAATCCAAAAATGGGCAGAAGACCTAAATAGACATCCCTCTGAAGAAGATATACAGATTGCCAACAAACACATGAAAGAATGCTCAACATCATTAATCATTAGAGAAGTGCAAATGAAAACTACAATGAGGTATCATCTCACATCAGTCAAAATGGCCATCATCAAAAAATCTACAAAGAATAAATGCTGGAGAGGGTGTGGAGAAAAGCGAACCCACTTGCACCATTGGGGGGAATGTAAATTGATACAGCCACTATGGAGAACAGTATGGAGGTTCCTTAAAAAACTACAAATAAAACTACCATATGACCCAGCAATCCCACTACTGGGCATATACCCTGAGAAAACCATAATTCAAAAAGAGTCATGTACCAAAATGTTCACTGCAGCTCTATTTACAATAGCCAGGACATGGAAACAACCTAAGTGTCCATCATCGGATGAATGGATAAAGAAGATGTGGCACATATATACAATGGAATATTACTCAGCCATAAAAAGAAAAGAAATTGAGCTATTTGTAATGAGGTGGATGGACCTAGAGTCTGTCATACAGAGTGAAGTAAGTCAGAAAGAGAAAGACAAATACCGTATGCTAACACATATATATGGAATTTAAGAAAAAAAACATGTCATGAAGAACCTAGGGGTAAGACAGGAATAAAGACACAGACCTACTAGAGAATGGACTTGAGGATATGGGGAGGGGGAAGGGTAAGCTGTGACAAAGTGAGAGAGTGGCATGGACATATATACACTACCAAATGTAAAATAGATAGCTAGTGGGAAGCAGCCACATCGCACAGGGAGATCAACTTGGTGCTTTGTGACCACCGAGAGGGGTGGGATAGGGAGGGTGGGAGGGAGGGAGACGCAAGAGGGAAGAGATATGGGAACATATGTATATGTATAACTGATTCACTTTGTTATAAAGCAGAAACTAACACACAATTGTAAAGCAATTATACTCCAATAAAGATGTAAAAAAAAAAAAATGGGCAAAAGTTTTGAACATACTTCACAAAAATGAAATATCACTATATACCCAACTCAAATGGCTCAAACTAAAGACAGACAATACCAACTGTTGCCATCTGACAGAAAGACCAATCACCCTTTTAATCTAGAGGAAAGCCAATTAAAGACGCAGATGCAAGTAGACTAGATGGTGAGAAGATGAGAGAATTCTTGGCTAAGCTCACAATTTTTTCCAATAAAAGCTCACAATTCTTTTTCCAATAAAGGATGAGGCAAAGTCATTGGTTGAGGAGGAAACTGGTGATTCCAAGAGGGAACACAAATAATGCAATAACTGGTTTAAAGAGACCAAATGACTACAGAAAAGAGTAGGATGACTGGACTGTGTGAGAGACCATTTGGGTGACAGCACGTTAGTCCACCCAGTTGTTAAGCTGCTGGGTGTAAGCACAGAAAAGATAAATGCATGAGTTCATTTATGATCTGGGTTTTGCCAGGCAAGTAGTAGAACTCAGGGACAAAGAGTTGAGGGGATTTGCAGGGAAGTGACTTTAATATCACTATTTGTGAATATATACAAATAGAAATAATTAAGTAAATAAATAATTCTTCACACTGTGATGCACTATCCTAGTGTAAGTTACTAGCATAATGGTGACAAAAGCACTCCCTCCATTTAAGGTTGGTCGTATGAGGTACAGGGAAGACAGGAATGTATAGAAAGTTAAAATAAGCAGCTAAATGCAATATATCCAAAACTGAACCATCGAATGATGAACTTATTCCTTATTCTACACATTCAGTTTGATGTCTAAAATCTATACTTCCTCACCGTCTTCCTAATCAGGCTTTCTGCATCTATTACAGCTTTAGCTCTGACCTTTTCTTTCACGTGTTTCCTAATATCTTCCATCACTTCCCACGCCCCCATCTTGTCTCCTGCTCACACTATTTGTGATCTCTTCAATGATCCTTCGATATTGCCCAATTTTTAAAAAAATTTTTTTTGGTTTTTCACATAAACATAATACAATGGCACTCCTCAACCGGCAGTAGCTTTCTTTGTAACACCTACTACCAAAACCATCAAAAAGTTTTATCCAAAAACCATAAAATGCCCTTATTTGGCTATGCCAGACAATCTAACTTCCTTGTATACCCCAGTCCCCCTTTGTTTCTCTCAGTATAACTGCTCAAAAATCTCTATTCCTCTCGCTCTGGCTTGCAAAAGTCCTTACTTTTTATGTAGGCCGCAGACTGGACAAAACTCTGAAATACAAAGATAAAAGTCTCTACCAAGGCTGAAAAAATTTCTTGGGAGAATTGAGTACCTTGCAGCTGACACTTTTAGAATTAGTCTAAAATTAAAACTGGGTGGGTACAGTTTCACACAGATTTTATTTTTCCAACCTACTTGGTTTCCATGCTGCATCTAAAAACAAAACACAGCCAGTGCACTCTCACGAGTTTACTACGGTCCGCCTATTAAAAGTGGTTTGCGTCTATCTTGTAAAAATGTAAAAGGGGCAGAATTTACCTTTCAAACGCTTCGCACAAGCGGCCTTCCTTTAGTTAAAATTTGAGAAAGACCAAGATCACACCATAAAACACAGAACATAAAATGTTTCTGACAAAACCCGAAAAATAAAGCTAATTAACTCCTTAAATTCTTAAGAAAAGCGCTGCTAAAAAGCCAAAAGACAAGCTTCTTTACATAATTAAAAAGCGTCTTTAGGTTCCACACGAGCAGTGTATTTGCCTGCCTTCCCTTTTCCTAGTGACACCCCTCCCGCCTCAGGACCGATGCTTAAAGACACAGTGGATGGATCGAGCCGGTTCAGGAAGAGATTTAGAGGGGAAGACTGGGTCCATCCCAGCACGGGAACCGCGCCCAGCAGGCATCTGGATCGCTTAGTACTCAAGAGGGAAAATACAGCTCGAGTTTTTACCTCATATACCATTAATTTTCCACAAAGATTTCCAGAAACCTGATTCACAGCCAGAAAGCCAAACACTGTGGACGGGAAGCGGGGGGGGGGGGGGGGAAACAAAAAAAAAAACAACCTACTACGGCACCACTACCGCCTTGCAGGGCCAGCAAACGTGCAGAGACAGACGTACGCGCCAGCGGCGCCTACGTCCTCACAATGCGCAAGCGCACGGCGAGGCCCCGCCCCTCCGCGCCTCCGGCGAGGCGCGCGCACCAGAAACCATCCCCCCGCTGGCGCCGCCCGGGGCCTCCGCCCCATGACCCGAAGGTCGCCGTTCGGTTCCGGTTTTAGTCCCGCCCTCACGCAGGAACCCTCTGGAAGTCTTAATATCCGGGACCAGAGGCTGGCGCCAGCGCGCATTTCCGGCGACGGACGCGAAGGAAAGGATCCGGTGACGCCTCTTCCCGTCTCACTTGCCGCACAGGCTCCGGCTCTCGGTGCGGCAGCGCCATCTGGTGCCGAGTCCCTTGCTGCCCGCAGAGGGGGCGCGCGTCTTTCTTTCGGAACCTTCCAGAGAAAACGGGGCCCGGGTTTTCGTCTCTCCCGCCCTCGGGAAGGAGAGCCCGAGTCTCCGCCCTAACGAGTTCCCGCGTTGGAGGTACTTTGCAGGACTTTGAAGCGGAAGCTGCTTGTATGTGTTGGTTATAAATAGCCAAGATGGAGAGGAAACTGTTCTTTCTCTAGTTTTAAGTCCAGAAAAACAAAAGAAAACGTTTTTTTGTTTGTTTCCTCATGCCTTGTTCCTGAGGTCCTCTCAGTCATCCCCTCAGCCATGAATTCCTTAATCTGTCGAGACATGGGTCCACCGTTTCTCTCTTGGATGGGAAGATGGCACAGGCTCTGTGGCTTAGATTGGTCTTTGCTGTAAGAGCTTTTGTTTCTTTTCGCTTATTAAAGCAGTGTTGTAAAAAACATGCAGCGTATGTGTTTGGAGCCAGTGGCGGAGCGGGGAATTTAGTGGATAGTTTGCTATAAAAACAGGCTAAGATTTAGGAAGGGTAGCCTCAGGGACACTCAGGATGAATGTAGATTTTGTTGCGTGGCATATTTCTATTAGACTAACCAGAGAAGAAAAGTCATTTCTCCCAAGTCAGCAAAGTCAACGTAAATTCTCCCTGGATGATGAATTTTTGCTCGATTTTCCTGGAAGGCCGAAGCCCTGATGATATTAGGTAGCTAGCATTGGATTGTTCTTAACTGCTTTATTGGGATGATGCTTTCACTGAGCATCAGAGTACTAGTGAAAGTTAATGAAGTAAGTTTCCTTTAGACTTCAGCGCCTACTGACTTGACTGCTCCACGAGGCGTTTCTCTTACAGCGGTGGGTCTCAAACGTGAGCACGCATCAGACGTCCCTGGAAAACTTAGTAAGACAGATTGGGCTTAACCCGAAGTTTTTAATTTGGAAGGTCAGGGGGGTAGAGGTGTATAATTATAGCTATGGTAAGCTCTCCGCTGATGCTTAAGTTGTTGGTACTAGGATCACACGTGCAATAATTTAGAGTTCAGGATTGCTTTGTCAATAATGCTCTTGCAGTTGGTTACTAATGATAGGGAAGCTGGAGAAATCCGTTGTTGGGAAGTTATGAACCGAGGATTAAAACCAGATAGTTATACATAAATGAATATTCACACATTAAAGCGACTACTACACATAAACGTGTTCTGTATATTATCATGTGATAGAGGGTGCTGTGACACCAGGTATACTAAATATTTCAATTATTTTGCTGTCATTTTTGTCCTTCGCATTAGCTGTTAAAAGGCAGTAAAAGGGAAATGACTAGACTTAAGGACAGAATTGTTATAACCTAACATTCTCATTTTGCTTTTTGGTAGACACCAGGCTTTTCCGAAGTCCTTTTGCATCTCCCGAAATTCCTTTGTTTCTCCAAATCCTCTACTAATCGCACTCCACCTACACCGTGCCATTTACAAATGTACACAGTGTTTTCATTTGAAAAAATAGTCATCTCATCTTTAAAAATGGCTTACTTAATCTTTTCTGCAGGCCTTTTCTCTTAGATTAATTCTGTCAAATCCTGACTATGGCACTGCATTTATTGACAGTGAGAAAAATGCACTGCACACTAGAAGTTTTATCCTTGCACCTAATTGAAATACAGATATTTTGGGATAGGTTTGGTATGTTCCTAACTGAAATTATTCCTAAAACTGGTAAAAAAAAAAAAAAGTTCAGAATGTTTGCTTTGATGTAACTGACCTTATTATAAAAAAATAAGTGATATACCCTCGATTTGTAAATTAATATATCTAAAGACCAATGAAGACAACTGAAATGCTGCTTTTGCAATAACTCAGTAAAGTTTCTATGAGTGAAAAGCAATTTTGATAATGTCATTGAAGTGAGTAAAGGAATGAATTCATTGTGAACTTTGAGGAATGAATCCATATTCTCTAGAATTAAAGTAATTTATCACAATTACATCAGATCAATGAGATGGTACCTTTATGATTTTATAAAATTAGATATTAATCAATTTCTGTATATTTTAGGTTCATCCACTAGATTGTTCATTTCTAGCTCTGTGTCAGACACTGGGTTCCCTAAATCAGTTGTGTTCTAAAGTGGATTCATGGGCTTTGAGAGTCCTTAAGGAACAATGCAAAGCTCATTGTTTGCACTTACATACGAATGAGCCCAATTTCGTAGACCAATTATTGCTAACAACTAAAGCCTTCTTAGAAGTAACCTACTGAATGAGTTATTCAGCCTTACTAGATTTGATATTCATAGACTAAAATTATTGCATTACCACAAATAACTGAGGATTCTAATTCAGTACTCTATTGAGCTTTGTGGTTCCACCAACTCCTGACAAACTCTTGCTGTATATGAACACATGCAGGCGGTTGGAATTCCCATAATGCTCAAGGTTACTTTCCTGCCAGTGTATCATCAGTGTTATATTTGAGATGTTAACTATTCTTAATTATTGCTGTTCTTCCACATTACCTTTTAAAAATTATGTGAGGTTTTATATTTATAAATTGTTTTATGCTTTTGTAATTGCCAGTTATCATTTGGCTGCAATTTTTTACTTCTCAGTTTTTAAAAGTCATTATTATTCCGTTCACCGGACTTCAGTTTTTTTCTTTTCCCTTCTAACATGAATGAATCTCCATTAGAAAAAAAATGGTTGAGAACACCTAAAACCATGATAGTGCCCTAAGAATCTGAGTACTTTGTATCTGAGTAATTATAAACAGTTTAAACCAAGGTAAGAAAGGCATATGCTTTGTGTTTCATTTTAAATGAAACTTGTTACAAATCCCCTCATGATGAACGGAGGTGTGATGTAAAACACACTACTCATTAGAAATGCTACCTGTTTTATTTTGGGGAGCATTATTAAACAACCCTACTTTGTTGACTAAATGTAGTTAGTAATTTATGATATTTATTTATTATGGCTATTAACATTACCACATATCTTGGCTAATTTTGTCCTTAAGCATTATGTGAGATAATGTAATTTACTTTCAATCAAGGATTGGTGGAGTTTGATACAGTAATTAGATTAGAACTCCAGTGTCAGATTTGCTTTCAAATGTATTTTCTATTCATTAATTTTGGCTTCCATTTGCTTACTTTTTAACCTTCCCTCCTATTTTCTAAAAACGTAGTTTGTAAATGGATATGTAGTGAACATCTGTGGAAAGAAGTATTTCTCCGAGGAGAAATTTCAAAATAAGTTGATTCAGCTCTTATAGTGTCTTAACTGTTATAGGCATCTTTTTTTTTTTTTTTTGGCCGAGCGGCTTGTGAGATCTTAGTTCCCCAACTAGGGATTGAAACTGGGCCCTGGCAGTGAACATGCCAACTCCTAACCACTGGACCACCAGGGAATTCCCTAGACATCTTTTTATCAGTGTTATTTTTGCTACAATCAATGGACTTATTAATACTTTTCGTTTTAGCCAAACAATACTGGTATTCACGTTTTGACTTGGTATTGGGATCAATTTTTCTGTTTTTTGTACACTGGCAATATATAATCTTTTTGTCAGTCACTGGCAGTTGAATCTCTATAGCCTTAATACTGCCTTTTTATGGTGTTGGAGATACTGTTCTCAGACTTTCTAATCTGTTGGCTTGTTATGCTTTAAATCTCATTCAAACTGCCTGTCATTTCTGTTAAGTTATTCTTTGGAAGTAAGTTTGAATTAACCCGCTGTACTCATTTTAATGGCTCTTCTCCCCAGTGGTAAGCCACATTTATTATTGTGTTGTTAAAATAGTATCATTTCATGTTTGCAACCAATTTATTTATTTATTTAATTTTTTTAAAAAAATTATTTAATTGTTGGCTGCATTGGGTCTTCATTGCTGCGTGCGGGCTTTCTCTAGTTGCTGTTCTTCCACATTACCTTTTAAAAATTATGTGAGGTTTTATATTTATGAATTGTTTTATACTTTTGTAATTGCCAGTTATCATTTGGCTGCAATTTTTTACTTCTCAGTTTTTAAAAGTCATTATTATTCCGTTCACTGGACTTCAGTTTTTTTCTTTTCCCTTCTAACATGAATGAATCTCCATTAGAAAAAAAATGGTTGAGAACACCTAAAACCATGATAGCGAGCAGGGGCTACTCTTTGTTGCGGTGTGCGGGCTTCTCATTGCGGTGGCTTCTCTTGTAGTAGAGCACGCGCTCTAGGCATGCGGGCTTCAGTAGTTGTAGCACGCGGGCTCAGTAGTTGTGGCTCGTGGGCTCTAGAGCTCAGTTGTGGTGTACGGGCTTAGTTGTTCCGTGGCATGTGGGATCTTCCCGGACCAGGGATCGAACTCGTGTCCCCTGCATTGGCAAGCAGATTCTCAACCACTGCACCTCTAGGGAAGCCCTGCAATCAATTTAAATAGACTAACACACTGCATGTGTTCCAGTAATAATTGATATAATTTGATATATGGATGAATTAAATTAACTCCTAAACTGGTAAGAGTACTGATTCAGACCATAATTGTTGTTGGTAGTAGTACATTTAAAACTCTTGACATTTGATATAGATAAAATATTTTAGTATCTAAGCTTACCATTACTAGTTGAGCAATGCCAATTATTTATTTATTTTTTTAACATCCTTATTGGAGTATAATTGCTTTACAATGTTGTGTTAGTTGCTGCTATATAACAAAGTGAATCAGCTATATGTATACATATATCCCCATATGTATGTGGATATATGTATACATATATTGGGTATCTCCTCCCTCTTGCACCTGCCTCCCACCCTCCCTATCCTACCCCTTTAGGTGGACACAAAGCACCGAGCTGAACTACCTGTGCTATAGCAATGCCAGTTATAATACAGATAGTTTGGAAAAAGTAAAAATATAAGGATATTTTTATATGACTTTTAAATATTACCACAAAAGTAGCCATTTCCCAGGAGGTCTTTTTCAGCGGTTATGCTATACTGTATTATGAACCTTTAAGCATTGATCAGTATTAATTAGAATTATTGATCAGAATTAGCCATTAACACCACTGAACTAACTGTGTCTACCTCTTCTTCAGTAGCCCTGATGTTTTGGTCATATAGTTGTAGCCATTGTATCAACCCCACTGCCTTAAGTGTGCTTCCATTCCAGATGGAAGTCAGTCCCATTAAGCAAATTTCTGTTGAACACTTTGTGTTGAGTATAGTGATGTCTTCCTTCCTAGCTACAGTTCCTGTTGTACAAAATTCTACATATGTGTATTTATGTACTTGTGCTTTTCCCACAAATGTGAAATTTTAGGATACGATATTTGTAAGCATATGCGTGATTTTTCTTGAGCATATTTTTAAAAATTACAACAAAACATGGGATCTTGGCAAGAGAAAAAGGAGGTAAAATATATAGAAGAGAGGTGTACGTAGATATTTTTCTAATGAAGTGTGGGAAAAATATAGGAAACCAAAGGAAAGAAACTGAGACATGTGAAAGCTTCAGAGTAACAGTAGTGTTCTACTGTGGTTGTTTGTGCACTGGCATTAAGTTCTCTTACACATAAAACTATGCATTAGGAAGGGTTTCAAGAACATGTCACAGAATACTGGCATTTTCTCCTTCAATTAATCTAAGTTACGTAAAGTAACTGACTCATAAAATTGTGAAACACTGATCATTTGGTGGAGATCCAAGGAAAAATGCTTCTTAAAATGCATATTTATAACAAAGCAAAAACACATTCATAAGCATCTTGAGAAAATTGATGGGCTAAGGAAATCCCAAATAGTTTTTAGGAAGAGGAGTTGTTATTGAACGAGGCCAATTATTACTATTTAAAAGTACTTAAAATGGGGCTTTCCTGGTGGTGCAGTGGTTAAGAATCCACCTGCCAATGCAGGGGACATGGGTTCAAGCCCTGGTCCGGGAGGGAAGATCCCATATGCCGCATAGCAACCAAGCCCATGCGCCACAACTACTGAGCCCACATGCCACAACTACTGAAGCCTGTGCACCTAGACCCCATGCTCCGCAACAAGAGAAGCCACTGTAATGAGAAGCCCACGCACTGCAACAAAGAGGAGCTCCTGCTTGCCACAAGTAGAGAAAGCCCATGCACAGCAATGAAGACCCAATGCAGCCAAAAATAAATAAGTAAATAAATTTATAAAAAATAAAATAAAAGTAGTTAAAATGCCATTAGTTCATTTATTTAATGAGCTGTTTGTCATTATTTTAGATTCACTTATAGCGACAGTCCCCTAACTGTGCTTTAGCTATAAGGCCTTAAATACTTCATTCCTGCTTTCTTTTACAGTAACAGGTTTTGGGAATATAACTGTTATGTTGATAAGTAATGCTAGGTGAAGGAATAAAGTTAAAACAACTCCAATACTTGAGGAAAACAGTTATAAATACTAAGAGTATTTATAGCAATGCCCCAAATATAATATGCCCAAAGAGTATTTTATATAAAAAGAATTGCATTTCTTCTATTTGAAATGAGTAAAATATACATGCCTCAAAATAAATTCGAGGTAGAACAAAGTAATACATATAAAGAAAAGCAAAACCAAAAATCCGAAGAAGATGCAGATGAATATCCAATCTTTGGATAGGAGGAAAGGACCTTTTTTAAATCACAAAAGCAATCAGAAATCAAAGGAAAAAACAGTTGATAATTCTTGTTACATAAAAATTTTTAAGTTTGTAAAAGTTGTAAAGTTTGTTAAAAATTTAAAGAGTAAATTAGAGAAAATATTTGGCCTTAGTATGTCAATATATTAAAAAAAAAAAACAAACCCTGATATAATTCAGAAAGGAACTTAAGCAGATTTTTTTTAAAGGAATTATACATAAAAGCTTTACTTTTCTCACTTCCCAAATGTTTTAAAAATTAATTTTTAATTCTGGCAAAGATGCAGTGGGTATAAGGTTGCCATATGTAATAAATAAAAATAGGAAGCCCAGTTAGATTTAAATTTCACATAAGCAACAAATATGCAATGTTTGGGGCATATTTATATTAAAAGCTTATTTTCTGTTTATCTGAAATTCAGATTTAACTGGCAGCTTATATTTTCTCTGGCAGTCCTAAGCGTGGACTCCCTCATGTAGCTGGTCGGAGTTCACATTTTACTAAACTTTTTGGAAAGTAATGTGTCATTAATACACCAAGAACCCTAAAAATAGTTATGACTTTTGACTTACTAGTTTTAATTCTGGTAAATTAGATCAAGGAAATAGTCGGTTGACTAGAAAGATATGGGTATGAGGAGCTGTATTTGTAATAGAAAATTAAGAACAAATACATAAGGGAATAGGTTACATAAACATATCTTTGCAATACGGTATTAAGCAATCCTTAAAAATGAGGTTGAAGAAGAGTGTTGACTTGGAAAGATAAGTAAAAATCATATTACAAAATGGTATAATAGGTGTCCTTTTTCCAAATATATAGAAATAAATCTTAATGTATATACTTCCAAATCGTAACAGTCCCTGAGTATGGGTGATGGGATCATGGCTAATTTTATTTTATTTTTCCTTTTGTTGTACTTGTGCTTTCTGATTTCTGTATAATGAGATGAATTATGTAAGAGTTATAAAAACTTATAAATTGCTTACATCTGTAAACTAAAAAGTCTCTTGGAGTGGATGTATAATGAAACAAAATCCAGTGGTTTACTACTTACAAGAGATGCATCTAAAAATTATTCAGAAGAATCACAAATGAAACAATGAGCATACTTGTATCAAACTAAGTAAAGCATCATATTAATATCATATTAAGTAGAACTTATAGCAGAAAGCAATGCATAGGATAATTTTAAAATACTGCAATACGAAGATATACCATAGAGAAAAAATAATGACAGCCAGGGGAAGGAAGACTTTTGGAAGTAGAATATGGAATTGAGAAAAAGAGGACATGGCAGACTCCAGAAAACTGACTAAAGAATTTGGAAGAGTTTCTTAATGTGGAACCATTGGTTGAAAAAAATCCAAATGTACAAGGTCCATCACTTCTTAAAAGTAGAACACTGCATAGAAAACTTTTTGACACAGCATAGTTTCATGAAAAGGACTAAAGCTATTGCTGTGGAGTAGACTGGTGAGGAAAATGTGATGTCTGAACCACAATGTAATGCTCTGAATGTTTGACATATAGGTAGGGTTTTGCAAAATCAGGCCTCACGAAATAGCAGAGATATGTAGCTAGCAGACTTAATACTGGAAAAAAGTGGTACATTTTGGTTAACTAAACCAATTGTAAGTTTGTAATAAGTCTTTTATTTAAAAATTCCAGGAATGCTTAAAAAGATTATAGTCTTGTGCTATACAATAATACTAACTTAGAGAATTCAACAAGGTTCGTTGTTTTAATATACATCTTACTATACAACTGTTAGTCTGTCTTCAATTACACAAAAAAGAAATGATGATACTAAATGATGATTTTAAAAACATAATTAAAATGGTAGATACTGCAATAAATTTTCCAAAGCAGAAACAATTAACATTCTCATACAATGAAATAGCCAGTAAATCTCAAAATGTAAACCCCAGCATGGCTTCAGCATCACTTGGGAACTTGTTAGAAATACAAATTCTAGAACCCTACCTCGAACCTACTAAATCAGAAACTCTGAGGGTAGAGCCCATGTTTTAAAATTTAAAACTCAGTGTTTTAGCAAGTTCTCCAAGCTATCTTGACGGATGTTAAAGTCTGAAAACCACAAAATTAGGTAAGATAATGAAAATTTAAACAAAAATCCAAGCTTCTTGGAATTAAAAAATAACCATAGTGTCTAAAAGGAAACGAATACAGAAACAGATTCCTCTGAATGTTATCAAATATTGTGAAACTCCTCTGTGCAAAAAGATAATGTGCTAGACACTTGAGGATTATTAATGAACAAAGGGGTAGAAATACAGCCCTCACTGAGTTTTCATTTTAATGGAATTATGCAATGCTGCTATAGCTAGATTTTTTATTCTATGGGCAAGACTTTTATTAAATAATTTAGAAAATGAAAAAGAAGAAAGCAAAAGGAAGACTACAGTGAAGATAAAAGCAATATAGTAAATGCATTATAAAATAGGAAAAAAAAGTGAAGAAATCACAAAATAGTAAATGTGGAAAGTCCAGTAAAAATTAGAAGTGTTGGAGGTGTTATAACATGTAGAAAACATGTTAAATATGTACATATAAGTTATCACTATCAAATTTGAATATCATGAAGAGGATGATTTCTAGGAAAATCAAAGCTACTTAAAAAAATCTAATGCTATTCTACCAATAACAGAAAAATAATTTTTTTTAAGTTACCCAGTTAATTACTTCCCCCAAAAGGCTCCAGTTCTAAATGGTACTGGTGAAATCTTTTATCCTTAAGAGGAACAGATAGATCCATATATAGAACATAGAGAAAAGTGTAGAAAGCTATCCAGTTCATTCTTCTAAGCAAATATAATCATCCTACCAAACCCTTGGAAAAAAGCATGAAAATTATACATCACTTTCACTTATGATTATGCATATGAATAATATAATATTAGCACATAGATTTAATAGTATATTAAAAGAATAATTTACCATGGCCCAAAAGGGTCTGTTCTTTGAATATGAGTATGACAGTTTACATTACTTACTTTTCACAAATATTCATTCTCCCTTCCCCACACTACTGAAGGAGTATATTTTTATACCTCATTGATGCTGTGCTTGACCATGTGACTTGCTTTGGCCAGTGGAATCTGAATGATTGTCAGATTTGCCATTTTCAAGCACAAGCATTAAGAACAATTCCATGATTTATCTCAATCCGTCTTTTCTCCTCTGTTATGATTACTGTTGTTCCTTCAGCCTGGACACAGGAGGAAAACAGTGGAGCTGATCTACAGTCAACCTGCAGGCTGTAACATAGCTTGCAGTCTACAGCCTTGATGTAACATGTTTGTGTTACAAAGATTTGGGGGTTTTTTGGTTATTGCAGTGGAAGCTAATATAATAAGGATGCTTCAATATCAAGAAATGTGTTGATACCATATTGTATCAATAGGTAAAATAAGAAAATCATGTACTGTTTTATCCATTATATTTACAAAATCATTTAGTGAAATTCCATACTTAAATGTTTTTTGAAAAGCATAACTTAGAAGACTAATTCCTTCACGTTAAGATGCGTATTTCAAACCAATGCCCATTTTAACCTTATTTAAAAGTAAAATACTAAGTCATTCCTTTTAAAACTGTGATAAATAGGGAATTCTCCTCTCACCAATTTTTACACTGAAGTGTTCTGCAAATTCTAGAGAAGGTAGTAGGAATGTAGTGGAGGAGAGAAAGTATTATTAACAGAGGATATGCTGGTTTAACTAGGAAGTTGCAATGACTCACTGAAGACTCTGTTATGATGCCCGTTGGGAGACCACAGCCTGAAAGGATAGAGTTCTTTTTTACATGATATGTAAATGCTTTAAATCAGAGACCAGGACTTCCCTGGTGGTGCAGTGGTTAAGAATCTGCCTGCCAATGTAGAGAACATGGGTTTGATCCCTGGTCCGGGAAGATCCCACATGCTGTGGAGCAACTAAGCCCATGTACCATAACCACTGAGCCCGCGCGCCTAGAGCCCGTGCTCCACAACAAGAGAAGCTACCACAATGAGAAGCTGGCGTGCCGCAGCAAAGAGTAGCCCCCGCTCAGCACAACTAGAGAAAGCCCGTGCGTAGCAACGAAGACCCAGCGCAGCCAAAAATAAGTAAACAAAAAAATTAATTAATTAAATAAAAATCAAAGACCATTACATGGTGCTGTTTCCCTCATAGTCTACGTGGTTCTAGAAATTAAGAAGTGAATGTGTAATAACTCACTTGCAGAATTTTTGCTTTCCATACCACAGCTTTGAGCACTTCTGGTTTAGAGTTCTTAGTCCCCACGCACGGAATGCTTCCATCAGGGACACAACAATGATTCCATTTAATTGGAAGATGATACTTCCGACTAGCAATTTGGGACTCCTATGTCACTGAACCAACACAGAAAGAAAAAAAAAAAAAAAGATGCAGTGATTAATCTATGTTACAATGTAAAAATTGGGTTGGAGGCAAAAAGAACTATGTTTGGATCCTAGGAGATTCTCAGGGGGCACATCTTATTACTTCCATGCCCAATAGTAAAGGTAAATGTAAAACTATAGCAGCCAAAAAAGGCGGAACAATTGAGGAGGCACACCCTTCAGGAATGAAGGTTGGGTCACTCAGGTAAAGGGCTCAGAGCAGTCAAGGTTTTGGCTGAGGGTAAGGGAAAGATGAAATGGGTAAAGAAGAAATCCATAGATACCGTCTACAACTGTGACACTAATTACAGAAATGAGTATCTTTGCATATTTTCTTCTTGCTATATGCATGTGTTTATATATACTAACCATTTTCTTCTGTCTCATTTTTATTTTTATATACAAGCTGCTGGAAACAACTTTATAATTTAGTCTTTGGCTACCAGAATATTCAGTGAAACTGTGACTAAATTTGAGGATTTATTACTATAGCCTGTGATGGACACATTAACTGTTTGGACTATGTATGTATCTTTCATTTTGGGGAAAGAGGGAGAGCTTTTATACTTGTAAGGTGGATAGCTATATCATGTTAGTTGGAAATGTATTTTGTTGCTATATAGGAATTAAATGTGTATAGAAAGTTGCATATGGAAATGAATGACCAAAGGAATGAAATGTGCCCGTTATCAATATATTGCCTCTCAGTTCCAAATTTCCCTTCCTTTCCTCTTCTATGAACATGGATTTGGGACCTTTAAACTTTTTTTTTTTTTTTTCCCTTTGCCAGCTGTCAATAAAGCTTGTCAGCAGAGGGTACTGGAAAGGCATTGTAGGAAGAAGGGGTTTTCCCTCCTGGTTCCAGTGCGCCCACTTGGTAGATTCATGTTGCCTGTGTGGCTTCTCCAGCTCCCAGCTTTTGCAGTACAGGCAGCTATTCCAGCACCCAGCTCCTGAACTACATGACAGTCAGCAGTGCCCACTGGCTAGCAGCTACCCCCTCCCTGGCAATTCCCATTGGGTAATTTTGTATTAGAGTGTCTCCAAGGATATACTTCCCTATGAAAAGATGTTGCCAGCACCCTAGTGGGGGATTTCCAGCAAGTTTTGCTGGTACAGCTCCACAGTGACTTCTCTGTCATTCAGTGAGCCATGGTCATGCCCACTTCAAGAAGGTCTGAATCTCAGATGGGAGGGAGGGGGTCCTTCCTTAGGTACACCATCTCAGCTCTAGGGATAGTGGCTTCTCCTTATATCTCCAATTCTGTAGTTTTTAAGAGGTTTTGTTTTATTTATTTATTTATTTATTTATTTATTTATTTATTTATTTATTTATTTATTTTTGCGGTACGCGGGCCTCTCACTGTTGTGGCCTCTCCTGTTGCGGAGCACAGGCTCCGGACGCACAGGCTCAGTGGCCATGGCTCACGGACCCAGCCACTCCGCGGCACACGGAATCTTCCTGGACCAGGGCACGAACCCGTGTCCCCTGCATCGGCAAGGGGACTCTCAACCACTGCGCCACCAGGGAAGCCTGTTTTATTTTTTTACTAGTCAATTCTTCATTCTTTGAATACTCAGCTGTATGTTATAATTCTTTATATTAAATCTGTTCAAATTGTATATGGTTTCTCTCTCTTGGTGGTATGAATTCTGAAGAATAGAAAGAAAAATGAACAAAGTCTCAGAGACCTGTAGGACACGTGAGCATACAAACATGTATATATCAGGAGCTTAGAAAGAGAGGAGAGAGATAGAAGAATGTGTGAGGTAAGAAAATTTGTGAAGAAAAGACCCCGAACTTTCCAAATTTGATGGAAAATTTTAATCTATGTATCTAAGAAGCTCAATGAGCTTTAAAGAGTATTAACCAAAAGAAATCCATACCAAGATACATTAGAGTCAAACTGTTGAAAGCCAAAAACAAAGAGAGCATCTTGAATCCAGCAAGAGAAAAATGACCCATCATATACAGTGCAACCACAATAAAATTAAGAGCTGACTTCTCATCAGAAATAGGGGCCAGAAAGCAGCAGGATGACATATTCAAAGAAAAAACTGTCAACCAAGAATTCAACATTCAGCAAAACTACACTTCAAAAAAATGAAAAAAGATTAAAGAAATTCTCAGAGAAACACAGAGAATTTGTTGTTAGCAGATTTGCCTTACAAGAAATACTGAAGAAAATCTTCAGGCTGAACAGAAATGACAGCAGATGGAACTTGAATCCACATGAACAAATAAAGAACAATGGAAAAAGTAATTATGTTAAAAGACATGGAGGGACCTTAAATGCATATTACTGAATGAAAGAAGCCAATCTGAAAAGGCTCCATACTGTATGATTCCAACTATATGACATTCTAGAAAAGGCAAAATATGGAGATTGTCAAAAGATCAGTGATTGCAGGGAGGCTGGAGAGAGATTAATAGGCAGAGCACAGAATGATTTTTGAGAGTGAAAATACTATGTGTGATATTTTAATGATGGATGCGTGTCATTATACATTGGTCCAAACCCACAGAATGTACAACACCAAGAGTGAACCCTAAGGTAAACTATGGACATTGGGTGATGTGTTGTGTCAGTGTAGGTTCATCCTTGGTAACATATGTACCATTCTGGTGAGTGATGTTGATAATGGGGCAGGCCCTCTATGCCTATGTGAGAGCAGGGGGTATATGGGAAATCTCTGTACCTCCTTCTCAAATTTGGGTTGTAAGCCTAAAACTTCCATAATACAAAGTCTTGTGGAAAAAAAGGTAATTACAGAGGTAAATATAAAGGACTATATAAATACTTGTTTTTTGTTTTTTATTAACTGATTTAAAAGACAGTTGCATAAGATAATAAAACTGTGCTATTGGGCTTATATACAGATAAGATATGTGACAATAATAACATGAAGGGGGAGGAAATGGAGCTATATTGGAGCAAAACTTCTATATTTTTCAGGCATTAAATTAGTATTAATCTGAAGTAGATTGTGATTACTTACAGTAGATTGTACTAAATTAGATTATTGTAATGCCAAGAACAACCACTAAGACAACTTTAAACTCCCCCCTCCAAAAGGAATTAAAGTGGTATACTAAAAAAATCTATTTGCCATAAAAGAAGACAGTAAAAGAAAAACAGAAGGCACAAAAGTCTTGAGACATATGGAAAACAAATACCAAAGTAGCAGAAGTCCAACTAATCAATATTTTCATTGCATGTAAATAGGTTAAGTCCTTCAATCAAAAGGCAGAGATTGTCAGACTGCATTAAAACAAACCAAAACAAGATCTAACTATATGCTGTCTACAAGAGACAGGTTTTAAATTCAAAGATACAAGTAGACTGGAAGTTAAAATCCTGGAAAATGATATACCACACAGACAGTAACCATAAAAGAGCTGGAGTAAATATTCTAATATCAGAAAAAAAATATACTTTAAGACAAAAAAACACTTGTGACAAAGAGGGACATTTCATAATGAGAAAATGGTCAGTTCAAGAGGAAAATAGAATGGTTATGAATGGCATACATACTCAACATATATCCCCAAGTACAGGAGTCAATAAATGACAGAATTAAAGAGAGAAATAGACAATAATAGTTGAAGACTTCAACGATCTAGTCTCAATAATTGATAACACAACTAGATGGAAAATCAGCAAGAAAATCTTTTATATCACTTAACATTTAATGCTGTCAGCCAACTTGACCTGACATTTATAGAACACTCTAGCAGTGAAATGAAAGCAAGATGCATGTTTTTTCCAAGTGTATGTGGGTGTTCTCCAAAATAGAGCACATGCTAGACCATAAAACATTTCAGTATGTTTAAAAGAACTACAATTATAAAAAGTAAGTTCTCCAACTGTAACAGAAACAAATAAGAAATCACCAACAAAAAGGGAAATCTTTTTGTGGTGACAGAAATGTTCTAAGAGTGGATTGTGGTGCTGGTTGAACAGCACCACAATTTATTTTAAAAATAATGTAATTTATTTTAAAAAAAATCATTGAATTGTATACTTAAAATATAAATTATACTTCAGTAAACCTGTTTAAAAATTAATGAAAGGAGAGTCGCAGTCACCATAGCAACAAGAGTATAAATTTTTAGAATACCTTTAATGAGAAGTATTTGTGGCCTATTTGAATAAAAAATGATAGAGCTTTGAGAGAATTAGAAGTAGAAATTATGCTTCTGTATATCAAAAATAATGCTTCAAGGAAGTCAGCTACTTCCAAATTATTTTATAGATTTAATGCAATTCCAGTGAAAATCATAATGAAATTTTGATTTGGTTTGCTTTTCAACTTGGCACAATCATCCTAAAGTTCATCTGGGAATGTTAAATACACATAAAAAACGTACAGAATATTTTGAAAGAAAGAGAAATGAGTTACACAAGATATACTAGACATTGAACCATATTTTAAAACTATGATGTCTAAAATACTGTAATGCTGATATAGGAATAGAACGATAATTGAATGAAATATCCAAGGAATATAACATTTTACATATCTTAGTACATATTAAAAGACTAAATTACAACATAATTTGCAATGAATAATTCGGTAATTTTTATTGAAATAAATAGTTGAATTTAGCCTTGCAGTTATACTCTTGGGACTCTCTTTTATGGAAGTAATCCTAAAATGGGGTAGGGCAAAAATATTAATTGTAGCTTTATTCATAATTATATAAAATTTGAAACAACCTAAACACTGAGTAGGAGATTAGTTAAGATAACCATAGTTAGTTTACAACTCACAAGTAGGAATATTATGGTGTTATTAAAATGATTATAACTAGTATGTCATAAGGGATAATGCTTGTGAATTTTATGTTAAGTGAAATATAGGAAGTAAAATCACATAAATGGTGTGATTCTGACTACAGAAACATAAAGATAACTGTAAAGGGAATAATAGGAAATACATATACCAATATGTTAATTGTAATTATGTGTTTTATTGTAGTCTGAGTAGAATTTTTTATATTTATAATTTACAATTATAAAAATGAGCATTTTCATTAATTTTTTCAAGAATTATATCAATATTTTAAAAATTCATAGTCAATTTATTTTTCAAAATTCATAGGAAATTTTTTTGAAAAAGATTTCTATTAT
This sequence comes from Pseudorca crassidens, assembly GCF_039906515.1. NCBI lineage: Eukaryota > Metazoa > Chordata > Mammalia > Artiodactyla > Delphinidae > Pseudorca > Pseudorca crassidens. The sequence goes on along the minus strand of NC_090313.1, from coordinate 70,522,450 downwards.
AATACAACCAGGATCTTATTATTAAGATCCTGGTTGTATTATACTGAAGGTTTGGTGAACATGCCAAGTGCTTATTTCTTTCATGAGCTTGTGAGTTTCAGTTATATCTTCTCTACACTTTCAAGTATCCAGCTCAAAGAATGGTAATAGATGTTTAACCATATTTTAAAGGTGCAGTAATTATATAGTGTAATACTGATATAGCAATAGATAACATTAATTAAATATACAGGAAATGTAAATTCTTTTAGCCTCTGAATTTGGCAGTGAATCTCAAAATTCTGTTTGTATCAAAATTGTCTGACCCCAACCTAGTAGATTCTAAGTGCAATACATTTCTGCTATGTATTTCTTAAAGGTAGTGGTTATAAGGCAGCAATTCTCCAACTTCACCCTGTATCAGAATCACAGAGGGCTTGTGATTCCTTCAGTTACTGTTTGTGTGACCTTAGGCAAGTTACCTAATTCTCTGTGTACCCGATTCTCTGTGTCTCAGGATCCTCCTCTGGAGAGGAACTGAGGATAATAATAGTACCTTCTTCATGGGGTTGTGATAATTATGTGCGTTAATATATGTAACTTGCCTGTACCACATATAGTTAGTACTGAATTAATATCTGCTATCATTATGCTAATGATCTTATTACAAAGGAAAAGTATGTAACATTTATCAAGGATTTGTTATGTGTTAGGAATTCTATTAGACACATTAAAGATATAAATGCATTATCTCATTTGTTCTTCATATCTGCCCAATAAGTTAGAAGTTGTCGTACTCATTTTACAGCTGGGAGAAGTGAGGTCCAGAAAGATTGAGCTGGCTGGATATGACTGAGAAGAAAAGCCGTGGGGTTGCAAATTCCCCAGAGAGAAAGTTAAGTCATGTGCCAGTAAATGTTGGGATTAGGATGGAAAATGTGTGGTTTATTATACAGACCGTCCCGTTAGTTTGTAAATTTTAAGTGTGCAAATTTTAAAAGTGCACCTGGGTTTTTCTGGATTCATGTTAGGATATTTTGATATAGTAGGTCTGGAATGGGGCCCAGGAATCTTCAGTTACAACAAGAGCCGCAGGGGATTCTGAGCTTGTGGTCTGAGGACCACAGTTTGAGAGACTAGCTAATGTTCTGAAGTAACTATGGAAAGATACTGTGAAGTAATCACAGAAGATTTTAAAATGTGCTTAAGGTCATATATAGCAAGCTAGTACCTGAACTGAAACTACTATCTAGGTACCCTGACACTTAATCCATTGCTCTTTTTCAATCCAGAGACCTCAGACCTAGGCTTTCTCTGAGCCCAGAATCCAGTCAGCTGAGCCTCAGCAAAGCTGCTGTAGGGGAGAAGCCTTGTTTATTTTAAAGTGGAGCCCAGACCAGCTGAGAAGCTGGATGGCTCTAATTGTCTGCATAAACTTTTCTCGTGAAATTTCTCGAAAAGAAAAGAGTTACCCTGTTAGATATAAACCTCTTTTCTTATGAAATTTTGTTGTAATTGGAAGAACTGTTTTTGCTACAAATTTCAATGCCCTGGTTAAATTCTCACGAAGTTCTAGTGCTGTTCTGAAATATTTTCTAAGTTGTTGATCATCCTAAACAACTGTTCCTCTTCAGTCCTACCCACGCATAGCCAGATGTTTCTAGAGGATGGTGAGCTAATGGAAAGAGCAAAACTTTGCAGTCAGAAAATATTGGTTGTGTCTTGTCATGCTGTTTACCAGCTAAGGGACTCTGGGAAAATCCCTAATCCTCTCCATACTTTAGTATCTTCACTTAAAAACTTGAGAGAAAGGTACTAGTGCTTAATATCAGAATTCGGGTAAAAGGATTTTGCTGATTGCTCTGTGATATTCAATCTTTAGTTAGTATTAGGTTCATTTTTATAGTCTGATGCTACCATATTCATTTCTGAAGCCCCAGATTTGGGCATAATCATGTTTCTTCCTCAGAAACATATGTGACACAACAGTGGCTGTGGAGCTTTCTGAGACACAGGTTTCTTAACTGGTGAGGCAAGAACTGCTGAAAGTAATAACAAATGAAGGTTAATGCTGTTTTATTTGCTGTTAAGACTGGCATTTTGCACAATGTAATGGACTCTCAGTGTATCAGATTTCTTGTAGAGAAATTCATAAAGAAATGGAAGTTATAAAATCAAGATGATGCTTACTTGTTCTTTTGGAATAATGATGTTTAGATATTCGTAAAGGATGCTGTCAATGTTTATTCATCCCCTTCCTGCCTCCCTTCCCTTTTTCCTTCCTTCCTTTTATTTCTCACTTATTTATTCCCATTCTGGAAATGACTTACAAAAATAATTTTAAACATTCTGGGTTTGTGGCGGGTTTATCAACTTCTGCATGCTTAAGTTATGTTCCTTGATAATGAATTAGAGATTTAGATAAAGAAAGACTCCTGCTTCTTACCTGAAGTAGACATTTGGTGATTCATCATGTGAAAAGAGAAAAGGATTTATCAAAGCAACACCCAACTAGATGAAATCATCCTACCTCTCATTCAGTCTATAGGGCACCATTGAGTACAGTAAGTTAACACGAGATAAGATATCTTGTGCAAAGAAATCCTTAATGTTGCTCGTTTAGCCATAGATATATAAATTAGGATACTGTGTTGCTCATTTAGAAACTTAAATAAACTGAACTTGATATTTTAAAATTTAGACTTCACTTTGGCATTTAAATGACTTGTGATTATTTCCAAGAAATGATTATTTCCAAGTAGCATAATAATCCTATACAGATCCAGAAAAGAAAAATCTCCTTTTGAAATTGCATATAGTATTCTACAAAAATGTTTTTAAAAGTCTTGTAACCATTAATTTTGCAATGAGCTTATTCAGGGAAATGATTGCTTGCTTTTCTGAAGTTTATGAATTCAAATTCTTGATAAGATTTACTGTTTTATTATTTGTTATACTTTCTTCAGAACAGTAATTGTGTCTCATTTATCTTTGTAATCCCAGTACTAGCACTGTGTATACTGTATACTGGGTGGTCTGGAAATGTTTTTTGAACTGCTACTTTGTTCTTTATTGGAAACTCAGAATGGGAAGCTTTGGGAAGTTTCTTGATAATGTTATGTTTTATTTCCCCAAAGCACCACCTATTTTTTTCAGCTAAAAGAAGTTCCATTTAAGCACAAAACTTGACATTCAGAGACACCTTAGCTTTGAAAGGACTTGAATACAATTGGAATATAGTAAAGCTAGAGAAGAGAGACATTAAGGTGCCTCAAAATATCATGTAATTGGTTTTATGGACTAAATGTGTCCTCCCTAAAATCATATGTTGAAGCACTAACCCCCAATGTGAGTATTAGGAGGTGAGGCCTTTGGGAGGTAACTAGGTTTAGATGAGGTCATGATGGTAGAGTCCCCATAATGGGATTAGTGCCTTTCTAAGAAGATGAAGAGACACCAGAGCTTCTTCTCTCTGCCATATAGGGACACAGGGAGAAGACAGCCATCTGTGAACCAGGAAGAGAGCCCTCACCAAGAACCAAATTTGCTGGTGCCTTGATCTTGGACTTTCCAGCCTCCAGAACTGTGAGAAATTCATGTCTGTTGTTTAAACCACCCAGTCTATGGTATTTTATTACATAAGTGTGAGCTCTATGTGGATATTATTTTCAGATTCTGTTAGCTTGATATAAATTAAGACAATCACTTACATTGTAGGTAGTATCCTAAGAATAGAATATATTTACTTACCTGTCTACCCAGCTATGCCACATTGTAACTTTTTTGAAAGTTTTTTTATATAAAAATTTTTTTCCCAAACAGAACTTTAACTTGGTTTGAAAACTTAAATTCAAAGATTTTAGATTAGACTTTTTTAAAAAGGCCAAAACAGTCTCTATATAGACTGTTTCAAAACATAACATCTTAGGGAAACAGAGGAAATTATTTAAAATGGAAAAGAATTAGCTTTCAAAAGAAGAAAGGACTGCTTTTGTTTGTTTTTCCCCCTTTCAACAGAATCTAGGATAACTAAAAACATGGGAAATGCCACCTGAAAATGTGGGAGAGTTGAATAATAGATCTTGTGAACATTGGGCCACAATAAAGGGGTCCTTTCAGGCATCATAAAAATTGTTGCCAGGTGAAGTTGAGCAGGTCTTGGCAGCAACATCCCAGAGAGAACCAACCACCTTAGAGAGTATATAACTAAAAAATCCTTTTGTGCACACAAGCTATCCACCATTTAAAAATTCTTAAAATCCCTCATTGCTCATCTTTAACTTAAATATATATATTTCAGAATCAGTAACATTATCAGGTAAGTTTTAGCTTTTTATTTTGGGGCTTTGGTTAGACTGAAAGGATTTAGAAACACAAAATCAGAGCCCTTCAGATAAAGTCCCACACAATTAAATGCAATTTTGTGTTTGGTTTGAGTTCTTTCCATGTCTCTTCTGCAATCTGTTGACAATAGTTCCACAGACTTACATTCTTTGTATGGATGGTGTATTTTTCTCAATGCCTTCAGTGTAGGCATTAATAAGCTTTAGAAAAGTGTTATTTCTCTCCAAGGCCACTGTTGCTGCCATTGCATTAAGAAAAATGCTTAAGAATCTTGTCTTTCTGTGTTACCTCCTTAACTTTTTTCAGTTTTTTCTTTGAGTTTGCTATAGAAGTTCATAAGTTTGTAAAGTTATTAATCCAGATAAACTTGGAAGGATTTTTCTTTTTTGGTCTGGATTCCTAACAGATAGATGTCAGCTTTGCACAAAGATGAAATCCTGAATGTTGTTAATTTAGATTAAAAAAAGAAGAAGAAAAAGAAAATAAATGATCTATAGAACTTAGAGTTCAAAATCTTTGCAGAGAACCTGAACAGGTTTTTGACACTCTGATAAAAATTATTTACTTGAGTCCTTTTATTCCGTTTGTTCTACAGCTGTTTGCTTCCAAATTGAAGGTGTTTTTCCCTTGACAGACTCTGTGTGCAGTCCCTGTGATTATTGCCAGAAATACTCTTTCCTGTTATTTTTTTAATTGCATTACTTAGAAATGCTTCTTTTCCTCCATTACATTTCTTCTGTTTTTAAAATGTTTTTATGAGTGACTTTAAATGTGTATTACAAATTGGATTTGAGAGATCTGTGCTGGCATACCTGACTGAAGATCTTTACTGCCTTCTGCCAGTGTATCAAGTTCAGTGAATAGCCATGAAACTCCAGACTGCTCTTCATTTTAAATCCCCTAAATTAGCTGCTTTTGAGCACTACTTGCTAATCCTTTGCAATCCAAAGTAATCAAAAAATCATACTGTAATGCTTTTTGTACAATACAGAGATAATTTACAGCATTAGTCAAACAGTTTCAAAGGTGTTATTATTTGATAATAACCCCACCCAAGGGCCATTATTGTACCATATAATGTGACTAACACGCTGTCATTTCTTTCTGCTGAAACCACAACCACAAATTGAAGAGTAACACAATCTGGCCTTCGGTTTTCTCAGTCAGCCTGAAAAAAACTGATCATATTTTTAAACTTTAGCAGCTTAATATCTCACTTCAGGTTTTTAAAAAATATTCATAGCTGAGATAGCATTTCCATTGCTATCTGAGTATAATAGATGGTTTATATTCTTGAATGTTATTTGGTTCTGAACCTCATTTCAGTGTTACCTTTTTCTTATGAGATCTAGAGCCAGTGTAAATTTTGGGTTTAATGTGTGTAAGTGGTGATTTTTGAAGATATTATATCCAAATTTAAAAATTAAATCTTCACATTTATTTCAGCTATTTCCTATGGGCTTTTTTTTTTGTTTTTTTTAAACTGAGAAAGCTCTTTCATCCATAATTTTCTTTATGACCGTGCCCTCAAGTGACTGTAAACATCTGTTTATTCTCCAATGTGGCTACATGTACCTCTTAGCTTATATGGCCTTATTTTATTTTTCTCTTTACCTAGAATAACCTTTTTCCATTCCTGTGTGTTCATTGTCTATCCAACACTTAAGCCCAGGTCAAATGCCACTTCCTCCATAATGCTTTCCTGGATTCTCCACAAAAAAATAATAAATCTCTTTTTCTTCTGAAATCATATAGTACTTTTAACTTCTCATGCTTAATAATTAGGAACAGTTTTAAAATGTACACCTCTAAGCTCTCCAAAGGTCAGGGATCCTGTCTTATTCATTCTGGAGTGCAAAACTATCACTATATATTGGTTAAAAAAATGAACTATGCGTATAGCAAAACAATGTTAATTTTGTGGGTAAAAGGACAGACTTACCTAAAATGACTCATTAAAAAAAATTGAAACCATGTTTTACAAATATGCTATATGATAAAAATATCAATTAATAATTATAAGTAAAATTATAAATTTTAGAGGATTTCCTAGCATGATAGTTGGGAGTTGAGAAGAGAAAAACAACAAAGGAAACCCTGTCACCAAGAATTATATTGAGCATAAGTGTTGCAGGAGCTGTTAAAAATGAACGGGGTAAGATACTGCTAAGGATTTTTTCACTATTTTTTTTAAAGTCAGCCACTTTGTTGCTTTTGGTCAAATTAAAAAAAAAAAGATTTAAAAAAGTTGTATTTTGATAAATTATGTAATCTATTTGGTGACTTTAAATAGAGAGCTATACCAGTAAAGTTTAAAGAAAGCAAATTCCCCATGGATTCTGGAATCTTTGCATACCACTGTGATCAGTGACCTGTGCCTCCGAACCTGGGAATGGAGAGAGCATGAGAGCATCAATTGCCCATAGACTCCTGCAGATTCTCACTCAGCTCAGGACTCTGCCTCAAAACAGATCAAAAGATTGCATAGATGGGCATCGTTATTGACATTAACCTCAACTCATAGCCGTGGACTTGATCCAGAATATCCTAGCTATTCTCTTCTCTTCCTTCTCTAATAAGCAACTTCCTAGTTATTCATCCTTCAAGACCCAAATCAATGCCACCTTCTTTGGAAGGCTTTGCCATGCCTGATTAATTACTTTCTCCTTTGTGCTTTTAAAACACTTGTACCTATACCTGTTACAGAACATACCACAATGTTTTATACCTCCTCATCTTCTCTTAACGGCCTAGACTCAGAGACTAAGTCTAGATTTTCGTACAAGTTCAGCCACTAGCACAGTTTCTGGCATTTCTGAAGACCCTGTATAAGCAAAGATTTTCCCCTTTCATAATCATAGCACTTCATTTTATGTTAAACATTGTGTACTATTGTTTTTAAGGCTGTTCTCACTTTCACTTCTATGGAGCCTGCAAAGAAGAGGTATGGAAGCTCACATTATCAAGGGCATGGTGAATACACCCAGTTCCCCCACGCCTCCTGAAAATTATTTGTCAAAGTAACCTGGGAGAAGTGAGAAATTTGCCAGGTCAGAGACATCTAGTTCCCAGCTGGAGGTTTTTTATAGAATTAGGCAGTAGAAGGGGTACTGCCCTTAGGTACTACCTATTAGTAGGCAATCCTTGCAGTGTCCGAATTCCATCCTTCCATAGTCTATTTCTCATTTCATCTAGCTTATAGCAGGCCTGCTATCACTTACCATATTATATAGGTTCTAGCATGTACACTAAATAACTTTGTATTGTGGCTTCAGTTTTCAGCTTCTTCTTAGTTGTCTAATTTGATGGTTCAGTAATCTCTTATTCTTCTATATCTTAAGCAAGCCATTGAGTGCCCTTCCAATATTCCCACAGTGCAATTCTTGTGCTTTACTGCACTCATTGGCTTTTTTCCAAAACTTTATTGAAGCTTCACTTGGTCATGGTTTAAAGATACATTGCTGAAGCAGAATGCTTCCACCCTGCCTGGTGCCTACACCCACCACTAATATTTTGGTTCCAAGAAATTAATACAAAGGCCCAACTCTTAAGTAAGATTCCTAACAAATATTCTGATAAGAATAACAAACACAAAATAAGACTGAAAATGGCTAAATTTTAACTGGAGAGCACAGTGAAGAATGATGACATCTTTGTGAAAACAACTAATAGTGATTCAGGGAAAATTAGATCTAGTATAAGTAATAAACACAAAATATAACTGACAGCAGCTAAAACTGCACAAGGTAGAATCTGTTATGGACTATAAATCAACAGAAGAATTAAAGTTTGGTAATATTTAGATTATAGAAAATGGAATTTCATAGAAATAATGGCCAAAAGAGCAAATTTACAGTGGTCAAGCTATAATTGATAAAACTTAATATGGACAAAAATTGCTCCAGGAGTCCAGTCTTCAGTTAATTTATATAGAAAAGTGATAGCAATGGATCATTTCAGAAAAATTAAAATGAAAGTGGACAAAAGTAAAAGTGGCTCACCTGCATTGTATAGAGAGTTGATCTATTGGCTAATAAAATTTGCTCTGGTATTTTTTCATCAAAGTCAGTATACTTTGTTTGAAACACTTGTGCTTATAAAAACAGGGTCAAAACATCCCCAGTGTCAAAATAGCTGTGTTAAATGCCCTGTGCACATCTCATGCTGGGAGTCCCCCTTCTCTTGAAATCACTGATGCTTCTCTTAGAAGTCACTACATAGGGCCATACATCACTAACTATTAATAAAATGTCAAAATGTGTTTGTGCGTTTGCATATCTTTAGGAAATGAAGAGATTGTTTTTAAAGATATTGGTATTTAGGGATTTCAGTCTTTGTCCATCATTTAAATGAATATTTAGGATATTTTAGAGCATGAGGTGTTAGGGAGAAAACACCTGGGAAACTAAAGTGACTTTGTTCAACAGGCATTATTAACCTAGAGGCATTATTCCTCAGTAGTAGTTCCCAGTCACTCTGCAGCATGGAGTCTTTTATCACGATGTGTGTTTCTATGGGGACTCCGGCCATCTTGCTTTGGTACTTACAGTAAATCATGATAAAGACAAAGAGAGGAAGCTTGGACTTGCAGAGAGGGTAGTAAACAGGTATGGAAGGCCTGGGATGAACTTCAGAAATGCCAGTGATGACTGGGGGCATTGAATCTGATTTGGTGGCAGTGGTAGGTAAGCTACCATCTAGCTCACTGGGGTCAAATGACTTTTGTAAAGTTCTGTAAGGTGATTAGCACACTCCTGGGGCAATTATTTGTAATAAAATGTTAGAAAGAAGAGCTCTGAAACTTTTCTTAAATAGTTCCTAGGGATATCAAACGTTTAAGAGAAATCATATAGTGCCAGAGGTAAGCTATCAATTTAATTTCACTAGTGGTCCAATCTAGCTTTGGTACCGTGGTGTCCCCTGTCTGCACAGGACTGCTATCTAGCACCAGGCACTAAATAATTGAGTAAGAATTTGTTTCTTGGGTTGTTGAATATATCAGAAAGTCCCAGCATATGAATGAGATTAAAGAGTGAATACACTAAATGTATAAGGTCGTCTATTTAATATATTTATAAGGCCTCAACATAATTTACAGAGTTTGCATGTAGCTATATATTTATCCAAGGGAGATGTGTTACCTTACGTTTCAAAAAGATTTATTGATTGTGTGTTTATATATAGTTATATATATGTGTGTGTGTGTGTGTGTGTGTATCCATCTAGTGATGAGTTGTTACCTAATTACAGTAGGGTTGCTTTCATATATGTCTATATAAATTTTAGAATAAACTGAATAAGAAATATATTTGAGCTTTATTTTTGGACAGAATTATTCTAATAACATATTAAGCTAAGGAATTGATTTTTCCTCTATATCTGCCTTACAGTTTTTTAAACTACCAATAACCATTACTGTCTTAATAGAAATGGAAGAGAAAATGAATACGGGAACTTCTCTTTGGGTAAACTAGCCATTCTGATTTAACTGAGTGTAAATAGCCAAAAGCCCCGTTTATTTAGCATCAGGTCTAGAAAAATCTTGTAAAACTCAAATAATCTTGTATATGATGTTGTATCAATGTTATTCTTTGTCAAAAACCAAGAAGAGCAATGTAAACTTTAGTGCTACTTCCCATTTACATCTCACTGGTAAAAGTGTAAAATGGTCAAATACTTTGAAGAACCGTTTGACAATATTAAATATGACTGTAAATATATATAAATATCATGACATGAAGAGCTTATGCAGATTAGTAAGAAAAAAATCATCTCCAGGAAGCCCTCCCTGAAGGGAGGGTCTATGGCTAATAATGGGAATGATTCTAAAGAAATTTTAAGGATTTAATACTTTTATATAATAATTAGGTCATGAAGTTAGAGGAAAAAAGCATTAAATGAGGAGAAAGTGAAGAGAAAGTAAGCTTCAGCATATAGAGGTAACATCTCAGTTAGAAGAAAGGTTTAAAAAAAGCCTGCCTCAGGAAAAAAGCCTCAGGAAATTATAAAACAAAAGCCTCAGGAAATTATAAAACAAAAGCCTCAGGAAATTATAATTACAGGAGTATTTCATCATGAATTTAAAGTGTAATGGATTATACCGATTATTTCTTGTACTGTATTTATTTTGGTTATGATAAAATGGCAACAGAATAAATTATTAACTAAACTTTGAGACAGAAATATTAATTTTCCTTTTGATTAGTAGGTTAAAATACAGATAAAATAAAATGAATAAAGAGAGTTATGCTTCTTTGTGTTAAAAATCTGCTATCTAAAGAAAAAGCCAGCATGTCGCTATTTCTAAGCACAAGTTTAATGTAATGACTATTCTGTTTCATTGTCTCTTTTTAAGCTAGGCCTCCCTCTGGCACTGCATCAGTAAAGGCATTAGTAAAAAAATATGGGACAGGAAGTCACAGTTCCTAACATCCAGCTGCTTATTCACAAGTGCAAGTTATATTATTTGAGGACTTGATTTTTCTATCAGTTGGATGGTAATACCATTGATCTTGGCACAGAATAAGCAAAATTTGGGAATGTATCAAGATACTGATAGATGATTTGAACTTTGTAATTTATGTTACCAATTTTACCCCCATATAAAAGCTTACTAATGACCTTCTTGTCCCTCATTTTTCTTGACAAGAGTATTATAATGTATTAAAACGGAATGTAGAGGAGCCATTCTTCAAACGTTTGCAAGAATCATTCCTACTGTAATTAGGTAACAACTCATCACTAGATGGATTGCTTTTTGTTCACTCTTGCCCTTTTCTAATTTGTTTCCAAAATATTTACTGAAACTCTCTTCATAATGCAAATCTTTCTTCTTTATCAGATTATAGGCTGTTGGCTTAATTTGAAGGAAAGCTCCCAACTGAGGTTCCTATAGAGGAGTTTCATAGAGGGGCAGCTGTGGGAAAGCATAACCCCCCAATTCTTCCTCTTCCCAGACTTAGCAAATGAAGCGTCTGTCACCTTGCACATACTGAGTTCTTTATCAGCAGCAAGGGTTATACAGTCATGGTTGGGGAAAAAAAAAACATTACGCTGGGTTTTGTTCAGGATTTGTTTTGAAATTTTCTTTGAAGCTCTGATTGAAAGATGTGTAGAGAGACGTGGCTCAGGGGAGGAAATATAAACACTACCTTCTACTGCTCCTATGGTAGTAAATGATGTGCTCCCATTAGATGCTTCTTCTTAACATCATTCATGATGCTCATACCGCCAGGCATCCTGAGATTTGGAGGCATTGCATTGCACCTTGCTTTGGGTGTCCCTAAGGAGGAATCCTTTGGTGGAGATTCCAATCCTCAAGGATTGGCAGGATTTCCAGTCTGGTGTCTGATAGCTCCTTCTGTGCACATTTTGAAGTTTCTGGGCATTTAGCAGATACATAAGGGGAAGACATCTGCTTCTCTCTGAAGATCTGAGATTCCATTCTGATGAGTTTTATGCATTAAGGAATGACATGTAGAATTATCTTCATTTTTGGTTGGCTTGGCAATTAAAATTCATATTACATCCCATCACAATTACCCACGTGAGGAACTCTTCACAAAATGAACCAAATTCTTTCAATCCCTAAAATCTATATCACAAGTTCAACTTATTATATTTTAAGGTTATTTTGCTTTTGAGAATGAACAAGAATTTCTAATGTATAGATAGTTAAAAATTAAGTATAGTAGCTGTCTGTAGTGCCTGTATCTTTCTGCATATCTTATATTATATACTGGTTACACAACTCAGACACTCTCTTCCAGGAGTCAGAGAGACTTGGGCCATGCTCCTTCTTTACTGTACCACACTCTTGCCCCATTGTTGCCAGCAGTTATTTTGTGTTCCAGTTCACCAGCTCTCTAACAGAAAGTTGAACAGGTTCTAATGTGGGCAGTGGACCCTTATACCCCGTTCCCTCTTTCCAGGGGATAAAGATGCTATTCAGGAGTCCAGAAATGAGACGTGACCTGCTCTATAGCATGTGGTTGCCAGCCACAGAAATCTGTTCACCTTTTGCAAAATGACTAGATGTGAGAAGGGGAAAATTTAAGAGGACCTAGAAGTATTCTTCTTCTGGGAATTAAGAGCTTGTGCGCTTATGAGAACAGGGAAGTTATTGAGACAAACTCAGTGCATAGATGGTTGAGAAAGAAAAGAACAAAGGGGAATATTAGACCAATGATCTGAAGTTAGCAGCCTGCTGGGACATATCAAAGCCTAGGAAATATTAATTAAATTGAAAAGCAAAAACAGAGATAAATAATTGTGTATTTACTTAAACAGGTAGAGTGAAATATCTCTTTTATTCCACTGCCTGCAGAGTAATATCCTAATCTTCAATTTTTAATTGTCCCTAGGTTCTCTTTCTGGGTACCAGATTTTCTTTGGTATAATGCAACTTTTTCAAATGGCTCTAGGTTATAAACTACATTTCTAAATAGCTTCTATACTATTTTCTAAATGTAAACTTTAATGTAGTAAATTACCCAAGGCACATATTCCATTTCTACATTATTGTAACGAAGAATCATGGCTCTGTAGCCTCTGCTCTCTATTCCTTTAAGTCCCTATAGTGAATAGTGATAGTTATGGGGGTTCCTGCTCTAATTACAAGAATAATCTAGGCTACTGTAGTCCCAGTCAACCCCTGAGAAGCCTAGATAATGCGTTTATTAAGAAACATCTCTGCTCATTAACTATAAACATTAAAAATATAAGGTACGGTCTGTATCTATATAGAAAAAAAAGTGTTACCATTTAAATTCACATAAAGGTTATAGCTCCCTGGGAAATGTGTGCTCTAGTTAAATATCTAATACTGTACATGCCAATCTGTTCATTTACAAATCTTAAAAAAATGTCTGTGAGGTCAATACTCCATTGTATCCATGTTTTGTACACATAGTAAGTCATAAAGGGAGCTTACTGGTCAATTTATTCTATTGAATACACAATATGTATCTTAAGAGTTGCATAAATATACCTTGAGATATATTTTAATTGTCTTTATTTTTCACATTTTTCTAAGGATTTTTTTCTTCTATTATTGTACAGTAAAAACCGTATGCATAAAATAGCTATTCAGATTAGCAACTTCAGCCTCCTTTTCAAAGATAATACAAAATTAGATGGAAATTTTTTCCTCCTGATCCATTTCCTATTTTTTTTGCTTCATGGTTAGAATGCCCTGCGTAGTCACAATAGAAAAAAAAAAAAATAAAGAAAAGAAAACCTCTGAAGGGATCTGATTTTATGTAGCATTTATCAAACAGCTACAAAAATATAAAATATAACTCTTTGTAGAATTTTTATATGAGAAAGAAAACCAACAGGAAAAAATGATTCTAATACTGACTTTTTAATCAATATGAAGTAAATTCAGTTTCATGGAATTACATACCGTTTCCACAATTAAATAGATTGCACTTGATTTTTAATTTATTGGTTCATGTTTATTAGTTTTGTCTCCCCATCTAGTCTGGAAAAGCTTTGAAGGGAGGAACCCTATTTTATAAAATGTAAAGTATCAAATAATGAAATTAATTTCTATGTGTAGCAAATGGAAATCTGTCACATTATATTAAAATCATGCATCCTATATTTAGTTTATCTTGAGGCAAACAAACAAAACAACACATATATGAGTTAATTCTACTCAGGAATAGCAGTTTTATTTCACCAAAATGCAGGTTAAAGTCAGTTTTTTCCCTGAGCTGTTTAGGGAAAAATATGGAGGTATTTATCCCACTATAAAAAAATAGAAAACATTTGCTAAAGTCCCCATAAGACTAGTGGCTGAAAATATGGCTGTCCTTGTATGTGCAAAAACCTTGATTTTCCTGAAAGTCACTGCGCATCTCCAATAACAATTATGGCAACAGATACTAAGGTTTTGTTGGACATGTTTTGAAGTAAAAAGGTATTCTGGAGATGTTTGGAATAAAAGCAGATAATTTATTAATTGTACCTTATAAGAATATCAAATATAACCGAAGTAGATTGTTCCTTTATTAGTTCAACTGGGGAAACTGATTCAGAAAATATCTGTATTTAGGGCACCCTCTGGCCTGGCTTTTTACCTTTCTCTTGCCACCAATGTCCTGGGACCCTGCTGTTAGGCATCTGTTTCCCAAAGCATATTGTATATAATGTTGGTGGACAAAAATGATATTTTTATATGTATGTATATAATGTATTAGGATAAAAATAGCCCATACAACTGTGATTTCAGAGTAATTAGCTGAGATTATAATTAAATTAAAAAGAAAGGTTGTCCCTAAAAATATTAAATAAATAATAGTGTAGGTGGTACAGAATGTGACAGAAATCATGAATGTTGCCTGCAAAATGTGAAAAGTTTGGGAAGCACCAGCTGAGAGATGTGCAGGGGTGGTGAGTGAAGGGATGAGGGGCTGTGTCTTATTTCACAGGGTGCTGTGTGGAAAACTATGATTAATTCAAAGCACCTTAAAAAGCAAGTGCTTCTCCAGTAGTAAGTGTTATATTTCCAAAATGCCATCAAGTTTGTTATATTGATGTGAATACAAAAAAGGCAAACTTTTAAATCCATAATAGGTGAAACCACAGGTCATACCAGAGGGAGGACTTTTGCCACAGTTTCATCCAGGAGATTTTGACATCAAGGAACCATTTCTAATATCAGATTATATCATTAGATGCTTTCAAACTAGATTAAGGACCAAAAAGAATATTTCAGTTCTACTTAGAAATGTGGAAACATAATGAATGAAAAAGAGGGAAAATATTGTTGAGATATATTTCTAAACTTGATAGAATTATTTACCTAGGGATGCAGACCCCAAAAGCACAAGTTGTTGTATTTTCAATCTAAAACCACTGTAATGGTATATATACCTACATATTTTGTATATATAAATATTTGCCTATAATATATAAAAATAACCCTAATGGTCTTAACACAGTTTGTCTATAATTTATTGGAGGAATTATTTAAAAATGTAAATCATTTCATTAATTTTCATGTTTACTTTTGGAATAAATTGCCTTGTTAATTGTTTACATGGCTTCTTTTTAATGAGATTATTGTATGTTTATTGGCTTGTTTTTAAATACTGAATAACAACCTTTAACTAGACTCATCAAGAAGAAAAGAGAGAGAGCCCAAATAAATAAAATCAGAAATGAAAAGGAAGTTACAACTGACAGCACAAAAATACAAAGGATCATAAAAGATTACTATAAACAATTATACACCAATATAAAGGACAAACTAGAAGAAATGGATAAATTCCTAGAAACATACAATCTCCCAAGACTGAATCAGGAAGAAATACAAAGTATGAACAGACCAATTACCAGTAATGAAATTGAATCAGTAATAAAAGAAATCCCAACAAACAGAAGTCCAGGACCAGACAGCTTCATGGGTAAATTCTGCCAAACATTTAAACAAGAATTAATGCCTTTCCTTCTCAAACTATTCCAAAAAATTGCAGAGGAAGGACACTTACAGACGTATTCTATGAGGCCAACATCATCCTGATACCAAAACTAGGCAAAGACACCACAAAAAAGAAAATTACAGGTCAATATTACTGATGAACATAGATGCAGAAATCCTTAGCAAAATATTAGCAATCCAAATTTAACACTACATTAAAAGGATCATACATCATGATCAAGTGGGATTTATCCCAGGGGTGCAAGTATGGTTTAATATCCACAAATCAATGTAATATATCACATTAACAAATTAAGGAATAACGATTATATGATCATCTCAATAGATGCAGAAAAAGCTTTTGGCAAAATTCAGCCTCCATTTATGATAAATACTCTCAACAAAGTGAGAATAGAAGGGATATACCTCAACACAATTAAGGCCATATATGGCAAACCTATAGCCAGCATCATACTCAATGGTGAAAAGCTGAAAGCATTTCCTCTAAGATCAGGAACAAGACATGGATGCCCCTCTTGCCACTTTTATTCAACCTAGTATTAGAAGTCCTATCCGTAGCAATCAGACATGAAAAAGAAACAAAAGGAATCGAAATTGGAAAGGAAGAAGTAAAACTGTAACTGCCAATGGTTTGATGCTGTACATAGAAAATCCTAAAGATGCCACCAAAAACCTATTGAACTAATAAATTTAGTAACGTTGCAGGACACAAAAGTAATATACAGAAATCTGTTCCATTTCTATACAGTATCAGAAAGAGAAATTAAGAAAACAATTTCATTTACAATTGCATCAAAAAGAAAAAATACCTGGGAATAAATCCAACTATGGAGGTAAGAGAACTGTACTTGGAAAACTGTAAGACACTGAAGACAACACAAATGGAAAGATACACCATGCTCATGGGTCAGAATTAATATTGTTAAAATGACCATACTACCCAAAGCAATCTACAGAGTCAATGAAATCTCTATCAAAACACCAATGGCATTTTTCACATAACTAGAACAAATAATTCTAAAATGTTTATGGAACACAAAAGACCCCAAATAGCCAAAACAATCTTGAGAAAGATGAACAAAGCTGGAGGTACCACACTTTCAGATATCAAACTATACTACAAAGCTACAGTCATCAAAACAGTATGGTACTGCACAAAAAACAGACACAGAGATCAATGGAAGAGAACAGAGAGCCCAGAAGTGAACCCACACTTCTCTGGTCAATTAATCTATGACAAAGGAGGCAAGAATATACAATGAGGAAAAGGTGACCTCTTCAATAAATGGTGTTGGGAAAACTGGATAGCTAAATGCAAAAGAATCAAACTAGACTACTTTCTTACACCATATACAAAAATAAACTCAAACTGGATTAAAGATTCAAATATTAGACCTGAAACCATAAAAATCCTAGAAGAAAACATAGGCAGTGTGCACTTTGACATACGTCTTAGCAATACTTTTTTGAATATGTCTCCTCAGACCAGGGCAACATAAGCAAAAATAAACAAATGGGACTACATCAAACTAAAAGGCTTTTGCACAGAGAAGGAAACTATCAACAAAATGAAAAGGCCATCTACTGAATAGGAGAAGGCATTTGCAAATGATATCTCTTATAAGGGGTTAATATCTAAAATATACAAAGAACTCATACAAGTCAACATTAAAAATAAACAACCCTGATTAAAAAATGGGTAGGGGACCTGAATAGACGTTTTTCCAAAGAAGACATAAAAGTAGCCAACAGACACATGAAAAGATGGTCAGCATCACTAATTATCAGGAAAATGCAAATCAAAATCATGAGATACCACCTCACACCTGTCAGAACAGCTGTTATCAAAAAGACAACAAATAACAAGTGTTGGTGAGTATGTGGAGAAAAGGGAACCCTGGTACAATGTTGGTGAGAATGTAAGCTGGTGCAGCCACTGTGGAAAACAGTATGGAGATTCTTCAAAAAATTAAAAATAGAACTACCATATGATCCAGCAATTCCACTTCTGGGTATTTTTCCAAAGGAAACAAAAACACTAATTTGAAAAGATATATGCACCTCTATGTTCATTGCAGCATTATTCACAACAGCCAAGATATGGAAGCAGTCTAGGTGCCCATCGATAGATGAATGGGTAAAGAAGTTGTGGTGTGTATATACAATAAGATATTATTCAGCCATAAAAAAATAAAGTATTGCTGTTTGCGACAACATGAATGGACCTGGAAGGTGTTATGCTAAGTGAAGTGTCAGACAAAGAAAGACAAATACTGTATGATTTCACTTATATGTGGAATCTAAAAAACAAAACAAATGAACAAACATAACAACATAGAAACACAGATATAGATACAGAGATCAAACAGGTGGTTGCCAGAGGGGAGAGGGGTGGAGAGATGAATGGAAAAACAAAGATTAAGTAAATAATAAATACTGGATAGCAATCTTGCATTGTAGTTTATAAAATTATTTGCTTGCAGTATAACCTTTGATGAATGTCTTCTATTGTTTTGTGCTATATTGACTCTAATTAAAGCTTAAGATGCTAAATATTAATAGCAACAAGAATGAACTCGTCCTCACAACTTAATTTCCAATCATTCCTTCATGCTTTTGCCCCTATAACCAAGTCTAGGCCATCTTGCCCCTATAACCAAGTCCAGAAACTGCACATATTGCAGTTTCTATGTGCTTTATTTAAGTTGCTTTGTGGATTATGTTATCTAGCTTTAACTTAAGTAACCTTCACATAAGGGAGAAGTTAATGAAAAGGATCCTGCAAAGAAACCAGGAAATGCAGACAATAATAAAAATATAAGCACAGGTGAACAAGAAAACGTCTGAATGGCCCCTGCTCCTTGTTCTACTATGAGCTTTATCTGAACTCCGTTAAGAGATAAAAATCAACTTACTGGCTCTTATAAGAACTAGTTTAACTATTTTTAGAAATTTCCGAGAAGATAATCTTATATATGGATTTTTATCCATTACCATTAACAAAGAGTCTCACTCCTAAATTGACTTAGCTAATGATAGTCTTCAACTATTAAAAGTAGTCATTTAAAATACAATTTAGTTCCCCCTTATTTCATTCTTTTTAAAATTTCTATTTTTGCATATGTTTTATAATGTATACAATAATAAGTTAGTAATAAATGATATACAAATAATCAAGTGAGTATATATGTTGAGGATATATTTAAAAATATTTTACTGATGGTGGAGGCTGTCAAAAGTGTTTGGAGAATATGGGTAGTGAGTTTGATACTAGCAATCTGTCTTGTTTTAGTTTCCGAAGCACCTAATATTTATGTCTCCTGGATCATATCAAGGATTTCATTGCTCTCAGTTTTTGAAACATGTGGCTTAACGTATATGTTTTGAAAAAAATCTTTCAAAATCAACTGTCAAACAGAATTTCAGCATATTGGATATATGTGAGTTTAGCTGTCAAACTTCCTTGTCTGCTCTGCATAACCAGTGAATTCATTTTGGGTAGATACGAAGGTTCTTGAAATTAATCCCACTGCCACCATCTCCCTGTTGCTGTTAACCAGAGGAAGCGGGATGTAGAATCTTGCACAGGAAAAACCTCAGAGAGAGATCTGGTCATTTCTTTAAAATGTAGCTAATTCTTAGTATCCAAATCAAAAAGCTTCCAGGGAGATCAATACAACTATGTGATTGAAATTTTCAGAAATGAAGGGATTCAAAATGAAAAATCATTACATTTTTTATGAGTCAATAAGCAATATAAATTAAATTAATTTAGCCCTTTATGAATTGCAAAGTCCTTTTACATTTTCCCTATCTACTATCACTTGTCTTCTGGGTTGTTTTTTTTTTTTAATGTCTCTGCACTATGAAAAATGTAGAAATCTTACATTTGAAAAGTTCTCAAAAGAGCTATTTTTATTCACTAAGTTATTACAATTTCATGTTAATGTTAGATTTATATGTTTGCCAGTCCTTTCTTTCCTGCAGCTGAGCAACTATCTGGCCAATCCAGTGAGCTCTGGAGCAATAGACTTTATGCACACATTCCTTTATCACTGTGCCAGCTGGGCCAGCATTGAACTCAAAATCAGGATGAGATAACCAGATATCCAACCCACATTGAACAAGATTCTATATTTGGGGGATGGGGAAAAGAAGAAATGAATACAAAGGTGGCCAAGGCACCCTGAACTGCTGTGCTTTTGCATATGTCATTTCTTCTACCAGGATGCCCCTCTTCCTCCTTGCCAGCCACACTGTCTAATGCTTAAGCAGAATGATGTTTATAGGTCTCAGTAATAGTGCCCCCAAATCAATATGGGACTGATCTCCTCAACTGCAAAGGCCTTGAGATAACAGGTCTGTTTCCAATGTATTTTGATTCTACCAGATTATACAGCCCAGTGGGAACCTTAACACTGCATTGAATTAATTAACAAACTAGTGGGTAGATTAGTGAAATTAGGTCAGTTAGAATACATTGTTTCTATACCAGTTAGCAATTTTTAGTTCAGATATTTTGAATTTTTGTTGGTGCTGCTCTCTTGATGGTTGATAAACTATAATCAATTAATCTGCCTTAACTTGCTAATTCTCTTAAGAAAAATGAAAACCACGTGTCAGTTATCCACAAACGCATATTAATTGTCTATTCCCCAAGTATTATTCTTTACAGTACAAAATTTGAGAGGAATCTTAAAGTTTTTAACCAAAGATAGGATAAAAAACAATATAGCATGAAAGATTTAAATTAGACATAGAGTAGTATGGCTTAGAGTAACAAACTTCACAGTTTGATGGAATTTGGTGGAAACATTTTCTCTGGAAGGCACTTATAAAAGCATTATTAGTGAGTTTAATATCTTTTAATGCTTCAATTGCTGGTTTGAAACCATCAGCTGTCTGGTGACAGCTAGATGTACTGATCTTTAAAATAGTCCTTTCAAGTTCTATTAGTTAATAAGAACAACACCCAGCATCTCTGTAGGATTTCACACTTTACAAAAGCCCTTTCAAATATATTTTATCATTTATCCTTATCACAGTCCTGACTGGTATGCATAATTATTTCCATTTCTTTAACTGCAGAAGCTGATTCTTGATTAAGTGATTTGCATAAAGCATGACAAGTGTATGCAGCACACACCTTGGATTCAAACTAAACTGAACCAAATCCACCTATAGTATATTTGGTCTTGACACTGGCAATCATGATGGTGACAACCTCTACTCTACAGAAAAATAAGCTCACAGTAAGATGGGCTTTCACTTTTTAAAAGGTTTTTCCCATAGTTATAAATATTACATTATAAAATATCAGCTGTTTCATATTGTTGTACTTAAAAAATCAAGAGTCTCATCAGGTATGAAAAAGGAAGGGGTCTGTGCTTTTTCCTGCATGTAAATTTTACCTGAATAAAACAAGAAGGGAATTATTAATAACCAATAATACTATGAAGCAAAAAGTGATAAATAATCACAATTATTGATAATAAAATAAGCTCCAGAATAGAGAACCCAGAAATATACCAACACAGGTTTAATCATCTGGTCTTTGACAAAGGAACAAAAGCAATTCAAAGGAAAAGGGATAGTCTTTTCAACAAATGGTCCTGAAACAACTGGACATCTGCATGCAAAAAAATAAATCTAGAAATAGCTTTTTCACATTTTACAAATATTAACTCAAGAAGGACCATAGACCTAAATTTAAAACACAAAACTATAAAACTCCTAGAAGATAACATATAAGAAAATGTAGGTGACCTTGAGTTTGAAGATGGCTGTTTAGATACAACACCAAAAGCATAATCCATGAAAGAAAATATTGGTAAGTCAGACTTTAAAAATTCAAAACTTCTGCTCTGCGAAAGACACTGTTAAAAGAATGAAAAGATAAGCTAAAAAAATATTTGAATAACGTATATCTGATAAAAGACTGGTATTTAAAATATTCAGAGAACTCTTAAAACTCAACAATAAGAAGACAACCCATTTTAAAATGGGCAAAGAAACTGAACACTCACCAAAGATGTATATTGACAAATTTTCATAAGTATATGAAAAGATGCTCAACATTATCTTTCATTAGGGAATTGCAAATTAAGCCAACAATGACATACCACTACATACTTGTTAGAATGTCTAAAATTCAAAATACTGACAATACTAAATGCTGGTGAGGATGTGAAGAAACAGGAACGCTTATCCATTACTGGTGAAAATGCAAAGTGGCAAAACCGCTTTGGAAGACAGTTTGACAATTTCTGACAAAATGAAACACTCTTACTGTATAATCCTGCAGTTGTGCTCCTCAGTATTTACCCAAATGAATTGAAAACTTATATCCACACAAAATCCTGCATGCAAATGTTTGTTTCAGCTTTGTTCATAATTGCCAAAACTTGGAAGCAACCAAAATATACTTCAGTAGGTGAATGAAGTAAATGTTATTCAGTATTTAAAAGAAATGAACTACCAAGCCATAAAAAGATATGGAGAAAACTTATATACATACAGCTAAAGTGAAAGAAGGCAATTTGAGAATGCTACATACTGTATGATTCTAACTATATGACATCCTGGAAAAAACAAAACTATGGAGACAGTGAGAAGATCAGTGTTTGCCAGGGATTCAGGGGGAGGGATAGAGACAGGAATTGGTGGTACATGGGATTTTCAAGGTGATGAAACTATTCTGTATGACACTATAATGGTGGATATATATCATAATATATTTGTCAAAATCCACAGAATGCACAGTAGAAAGAGTGAACCCTAATGTAAACTACGGACTTCAGTTAATAATGTATTAATATTGATTCATCAATTGCAACAAATGTACCACATTAATGAAAGATGTTAATAATAGGGAAAATAGTGTTACGGGTGGGGAAAGAGGGAAATGCAATATTTGGGGACTCTGTCCTGTCCTTTCCACCCAGTTTTTCTGTAAACCTAAAACTGGACTAAAAATAAAGCCTATTAATTTAGAAATATATTTTAAAAACTACATATAAACCAAAAAAACAAAACCAAACAAAAAAAAGAGCTCCACATTTATAAAGAATGTGAGGGAGGTAGATGAGTTACAAGAATCAAAGGAAAGGAATCGATTTGATTCAAGGACAGTGTGGCCCCACTTTTTATGTCTATAAGCAAGATAGACAATTGTATCATGACTTCAGGGTTAGAAAATACACGTGTGTGTGTGTGTGTGTGTGTGTGTGTGTGTGTGTGTGTGTGTGTCTTCAACTCCCAGGGGAACAGAAAAAGATATCAAAACTATCATAATTAAATGAATACTTCTTGAGAAACCCAACTCTTAAGAAGCCCAACTTTAATATTCTTTCAAAAATTACAGTTGTAATGGCCTTAGGGAATATTAATGTTCTACTGTTTAATTTAGTACTTGCTAACCCAGTTTAAATAAGTAGAATTTTATTAAAATACATCATAAACAGAAATGAGAAAATTTTCTGGATGATTAATTTTTATTTATTTATTTTGTTTTACTTTATTTTTTTAACATCTATATTGGATTAATTGCTTTACAATGTTGTGTTAGTTTCTGCTGTATAACAAAGTGAATCAGCTATATGTATACGTATATCCCCATATCCCCTCCCTCTTGCGTCTCCCTCCCACCCTCCCTATCCCACCCCTCTAGGTGGTCACAGAACACTGAGCTGATCTCCCTGTGCTATGCAGCTGTTTCCCACTAGCTACCTATTTTACATTTGGTAGTGTATATATGTCCATGCTGCTCTCTCACTTCGTCCCAGCTTACCCTTCCCCCTCCCTGTGTCCTCAAGTCCATTCTCTATGTCTGCGTCTTTATTCCTGCCCTGCCCCTAGGTTCATCAGAACCATTTTTTTCCTTTTTTTTGGATTCCATATATATGTGTTAGCATATGGTATTTGCTTTTCTCTTTCTGACTTACTTCACTCTGTATGACAGACTCTAGGTCCATCCACCTCACTACAAATAACTCAATTTTCTTTCTTTTTATGGCTGAGTAGTATTTCATTGTATATATGTGCCACGTCTTCCTTATCCATTCATCTGTTGATGGACACTTAGGTTGCTTCCATGTCCTGGCTATTGTAAATAGTGCTGCAGTGAACATTGCAGTACATGTCTCTTTTTGAATTATGGTTTTCTCAGGGTATATGCCCAGTAGTGGGATTGCTGGGTCATATAGTAGTTCCATTTTTAGTTTATTAAGGAACCTCCATACTGTTCTCCATAGTGGCTGTATCAATTTACATTCCCACCAGCAGTGCAAGAGGGTTCCCTTTTCTCCACACCCTCTCCAGCATTTGTTGTTTGTAAATTTTTTGATGATGGCCGTTCTGACTGGTGTGAGGTGATATCTCATTGTAGTTTTGATTTGCATTTCTCTAATGATTAGTGATGTTGAGCATTCTTTCATGTGTTTGTTGGCAGTCTGTATATCTTCTTTGGAGAAATGTCTTTTTAGCTCTTCTGCCCATTTTGAGATTGGGTTGTTTGCTTTTTTGATATTGAGCTGCATGAGCTGCTTGTATATGTTGGAGATTAATCCTTTGTCAGTTGATTCATTTGCAAATATTTTCTCCTATTCTGAGGGTTGTCTTTTGGTCTTATTTATGGTTTCCTTTTCTGTGCAAAAGCTTTGAAGTTTCATTAGGTCCCATTTGTTTATTTTTGTTTTTATTTCCATTTCTCTAGGAGGTGGGTCAAAAAGGATCTTGCTGTGATTTATGTCATAGAGTGTTCTGCCTGTGTTTTCCTCTAAGAGTTTTATAGTGTCTGGTCTTACATTTAGGTCTTTAATCCATTTTGAGTTTATTTTTGTGTATGGTGTTAGGAAGTGTTCTAATTTCTTTCTTTTACATGTAGCTGTCCAGTTTTCCCAGCACCACTTATTGAAGAGGCTGTCTTTTCTCCATTGTATATTCTTGCTTCCTTTATCAAAGATAAGGTGACCATATGTGTGTGGGTTTATCTCTGGGCTTTCTATCCTGTTCCATTGCCAGTACCATACTGTCTTGATGACTGTAGCTTTATAGTATAGTCTTAGGTCAAGGAGCCTGATTCCTCCAGCTCCGTTTTTCTTTCTCAAGATTTCTTTGGCTATTCGGGGTCTTTTGTGTTTCCATGTGCCTTCCAGGCACAGCGTTTGGACCAGAGAGACTCCCCAGCACCTGCAGGAGCTCTGGGGCAAGGCACCCTGACACTGTGACTCTGATTAGGACGATGAGGAGTCCATGAGCTCTGGGAACTGCAGGACAGGTGGTGTGAGTGGAAACCCCTTATGATGAGCCTGGACAATTAATTTTTAAATTAGCCTTTCCTCATGCCCATTTTTCCCATAATTTAGCTTTTGAGAACAGAAGGATGATTGTCAGACTATTTCAGTTTTTATCAGTCCTTCATTAGAACTCCTGTCCTAGAATATAATGGTTATAGAAGAAATTCTCCATAGATAGTCACCCAAAGCTTTCCCCACCATAATCCCATAGGAGATCTGTAAAACTCTAAAAACATTTGAAAAAATTTCAAATCAATGTATTTTTAGGGTATCGTTGGGCTCCCAATGGACCCAAGATCAATTCTGTAGTTGTTTTGGTAGTTAGTTATTATAATAGGGTAACCCTATCACAGCCTACATAAAAATAAGGGTTTACTAACAGTATCCTTTTGAATTTGTTAGGTCTCAATGAGAGTTTATTTCTGTTGCATTGTCAAGCTGGTATTTCAATTTATGTACTCTTCATCCCATTTACAAATATGGTACATAATTTTGAACTGTGAATATTTATAATACAAAGTAACTGATTTATTTTACAGAACAACTTAGGAGGAATTAATTATTTTTAAAGATAAAGTACTTCATGGAAAAGATAATAACATACATTGAAAATGTATGATTTGATGAAGAGCTGCATTTGATTACAACAGTGCTAGGCATATACATATGAATAGGTATTTGAAGAATGAAAGACTGGATGAGTGAACGAATATGTACTCCTAAATTTAACAAAAACAATAAGGGAAAGTTACTAATATTTATTGAGCATCTACTATGTAGAGGCATTCTTTGTACATTGTCATATAACAGCGCAGCCAATTATCATCACACAGGCAATTAAAGATGAGAAAACTGAGACTGAGAAACGTTAAGTAAATTGTCCAAGGTTACATAGCTATTAAGTAGCAAAGCTGGAAAGCAAACTTGGAAGTGTTTTTGACCTTTATTCTCATACTTTTATTTATCCTGTGTTGCCTCAGAGAGATGACTACGGAGATCTGAACATTTAAAATTATGACATTCTCGGTGGCGGCGGGGTGATGAGATGAATTGGGAGATTGGGATTGACATATACACAGTAATATGTGTAAAATAGATAACTAATAAGAATCTGCTGTGTAAGAAATAATAAAATAAAATTAAAAAAAATAATAACTAAAAATATGACATTCTCAAATATGGCTTTTACAAAGAGCCCTTTCTTCCGCAAGTTTTGGTGACTGCTCTTTGCCCAGTAGAATAAGGTTGAATTAAGAATATGCTAACGGTCCTTACAATATTGCAGACAGCCCTGGCTCTTCTCTGGTTCCACATAGCAGATGGACTCCAATGTCCAGAGTGCCCTGAGGTAGGCCCTCAACCTAACCTCTTTTTCAGGAAAGTTTCTGACTAAGCTATGAGAAACATTTTCATTTTCAAAGAGAAACTCACTAATCTACATCTACTTCTAACTGATGTAAAACAAGAAGCGGGATTGCATTTCTCATATCCTTTGCCCAGTTTCAGCTTCCACCAATTCATCAAACTTTTCCTGGAAAGGTTAGCACAGTGGGGATGAGCAGAGATAGTTTTTTCAGCCTCACCTCCTCTAACTCACTCCTTTTTGCCCTGAAGATTTTCTGTGAACTGCCTGTTTGAGATGCTGTTCAAAACTCATTAATTCATGGATCTAATGACACAAGGAAGATGGTTTCAGTTGCTTTGTGGTTTCTTTTGCTACTTGAAGTCAGTAGAATTTACTTTACAGAAGCTGTCACTGTTAGTCAACTTTAATAATTCATAGACCCACTGATAGTCACAGATCTGTCATAATCCAAATGGGCACGTGGAAACAAACACTGTTAATGGTGTGAACCTATGAACCTTGATTAACTCATCTGCATTAAGGGTTGACATTTTATGCGAAGCTCAAAGGAATGATCATCCTACCAAAGATACTCTGACTGACATTCCCATTTAGGACCAAAATGTGCCTTACTTCCCACTTTTCTTTTAGCCCTGGGTGCTTGAGTGTCTTCCTAGACTTTGCACAGCTTCATCTCAGACCTTTGATGGCTCCAATAGTTGAGTCTGCACTTTCCTTGCATTTTGATAAATAGGCTTTTCCCTGTTTTTATACTCCAGCCTCAGTCAGCCTCTAACCATGCTAAATAATTACCTTGGCTGCTTCCTATTCTCTTTCCTGATGTTTAGGAAAAGGCCTAAGCATCATTAACCCTAGAAGTCCCAGAAAATCAACCAATGCATCCATTTCCTTGTTTGGGCCCTACTGCTGTGAATTTCAGCAACTTTTATCTTCAAACCACATATCACTGCACCCAAATGTGGATAAAAAAAATGTGGCACATACATAAAATGGAAGATTATTCAGTCTTAAAATGAATGAGATTCTGGTATATACTACGAAGTGGATGGACCCTGAAGACATTATGCTAAGTGAAATGAGCCAGACTCAAAAGGACAAACACTGTAGGATTCCACTTATATGAAAGGTACCTAGGGTTAGTCAAATTCACAGAAACGGAAAACAGAATGGTGATTGTCAGGGTTTGGAGGAAGGGAGTGAGGGAGCTAGTGTTTAATGGGTACCAAGTTTCAGTTTGGGAAAGTAAAAAATTTCTGGAGATGAGTGGTAGTGATGGTTGCCCAATAATGTGAATGTACTTAGTGCTACCAAACTATACACTTAAAAAGGGTTAACATGGTAAATTTTATATTATATACTTTTTACCACAATAAAAAATAAAACTTGAAAAAATCAAATAAAAATACAACTGGAAATCACTGAAGTTACTTAAGAAAATAGTATTTAAGAAAAGCAATTTTGTTATTCCATTAATAAATATTCTAAAAATAAAGAGAGAAGAGATTCACATATTAAACCTCCAAGTTTTATCAGGGCGGAAGTGAGGCCACAAGAGATTAAAATTCTGAGTTACGAAAACTAGTTAATATGGGAGCTAAAACTAGCACTCCCTGATCTGTGACTCCCAAACCAGAGCCTTTCTATTCCCACAGAGCTACCTCCCTTTCTTTTTAGTAATAGTTGACATTTTTGATACATAGTCCTTAGAAGAAGGGAGGGATGGCTAATCTTCCAACAAAAATGTTATTGGGTTTCCAGTTCTCAATATTGCATTAATTTCAGCTGAATAATATTCCCAGATATGCTGACATCATTTGACAGTCAAAATAAGGCATCTTGACCAACATGCCACTTAGTGGAAGAGCCAGATGTTAGATGAGCACAAGGAGCAGTTATCTGATCCTTTTAGTCCTATTAATTAGTCGATAAACCAGATATCCAAAGTTGTGCAACATATTTTGGTGAAAGGTGGCCACAGTAGGTTTATGAACATGATGTATGAATTCTAGCATCTGCATTGCCCTCTGAGGGAGTTTCCCCTCTCCCATCTTACCTTGGGTGAACCTGCTCTGACATTAGCTCTCACTTGAGACTTCTGGCAATCACCCAGAATCTATGCTTGTGACAGCAGTGATATTCTGCAATTCTCCCTCTTTGGTCAGTTTTCATATAGTGTCAGCCACTTTCCTTGTAGTTAAAACCTTGCAGCGCTGGAGTCTTCATATGACTGTGTACCATTGGTAATGGAATTATCTAAAGATACCATGTCTAGAAGCCAGGCATCATGTGAATTGCTTTATCATCCTGTCTCTAATCCTAACATCAGTCTTGCAAAATGGGCTGGATTATTTTCATTTTGAAGATTATGAAACACTCAGATTAAAATGGTTTTATCCAATTCCTCATAAACAGCTACCTGTATACCCTTAAGTTCTTCCGCTTCTCACACATTATAATCATTGCTGGCCCGTAAACATTTCTTCAGCGCTCCTAACTCCAGATCATTCAGATCTTTTCTCTACACTACACCTGTCTAGGTTGGTGCTTCTCAGACTTTAATGTGCACCTTTAGTATTACCTGCATGTCTTGCTAAATGCAGATTTTGATTCTGTAGGTCTGGGATGGAGCCTGAGATCCTGCATTTCTAACATTTTTTAGATGCTGCCAGTGAGGCTAATTCTCAGACCATAGTTTGAGAAGCAAGATTCTAGAACTGTGCTTCCCAGTATGGAAGCCTTTAGCTACATATGGCTGTTAAGCATTTGAAATGTATTAGTCTGAATTGAGATGTACAGCAAATGTAAAGAACACCCTGGATTTTGAGGACTTAGTCTAAAACAAAGAGTGTAAAATACCTCATAATTTTTATGTTGATTACATGTTAAAGTAATATTGCTTTGAACATGTTGGGTTAAATATAATGCATTATTAAAATCAACATTACCCATTTCTTTTTTTCCTTTTAAATTGACTACCTGAAAACTGCTGGCAAGGCAGTGAGTTCCTGAAATTCTGAGTTTATATCTTTTTTGTATAAGACTGTATCTTATTCCTCTTTGTTTTTATAGCCCCTGGGGAAGTATCTGCCTTCTAATAGATTCTCAGTGATTGGCACTGAATAATTATGAACCTGAAAATCTGCTATGACTTTGTACGTCTCAAAGTCCTTATTTAGCACGATGCATTTTAAAAAGAAGGGCCTAAGTTAAGGTATGGGTCAGTCCCAGCCAACCTCAATGCATTGATCACTGTATTCTTGAGCTGCCTGACCTGTTGTCCTCTCTGCTAAGGGAATTCTCCATAACTGTAATAGAAACCTAATCAAAACTTAATTAGGAAGGCAAACTGCTGTAAAAAGCTATCATATAATGCATTCCAACAAGAGATTTGGTGATTATCTGCACCACTGGTTTCCTCCTTTAGGATAATTAAAAGTTGATTGAAAGAGAGTTGCTTAAAAATAAAGAAGGTTACTGCTTCTCTTTCAGTACCATTGTCGTGATTGAAATAAGGAATTTGAGAAAGCCCTTGGCTAGAAGTAAGAGACATATTCCAAATATTATGTCAAAAAGGATTTAAGAAGCATTTACTTATCTTCAATTTGAGGCTCAAGGATCACTGCCTTCTAGTGTACTTCCTGGTAAATCTTAATGCATTCATTTATTCTTCACTGACTCACTTTCTCACTCACTTATTTACCCCCTCACTTAACTCACAGGCTGACTCCTTCAACCAGCAATTTATAGAGCACTAGAGCACCTACAATAAGTCAGGTGCTGGTGACCCGGGATTCATAAGGCAGTCTGGTGCAGGAGACAGACACATATAACTTCTTAAATAAAAACGGGTCTCCAGACCATTCTCTTTCCCTGCTAATTTTAATTTCTGAACTAGATCTGGTAATTAGTTTAATTTTTTGACCATTCATACATAAGTATTACTATTCAGCTTGGAAAAAAATAATTTTAAGTCCTCAAAGCATTTTGAAGGGGCATTGAACATTCCTAGTCCTGAAGATGCTTTGAGGACTTAAGATTATTTTTTTTCCAAACTACAATTTTTTAAAAAAAATTTCCTGGAACTTGTATAACAGAACAATATTATGGAAAAGCGTCCCTTAAAATTTAACATATGCAATTTTTGTAGTCTAATAAAGTTTGGAAATTTGTGTTCATTTCATTTTTAAGATGAGCCTGACTCCTGTCAGTAGCATCCTCCTTAAAGAACTTTCAGCATGCTCTTGCCTCATTTGCCCTAGAGCTGCAGGGGTTCACTGCAAGGCAAGGGCAGATGCATTAGTCAGAATCCACATCTCAGGGAACTCTAGCCTGTCATTCACTGCATCCATCCACTCTGAATTCCGGGTGGTAAGGTCCAGCTAATATTGAGTGTCTGAAGTAACACGGTAGACTTTTAAAGAAAATTCTCACGGTTGGAACTTTATCTTATTTATAATGTTAAAAAAGGGAATGAAATGCCAATTAGAAAACTCATTTTCAGTTAAAAACTGCTTTTTTGCCTGTGTTATTCATATGTCAGTGGATCTTAATGGGATCATATGTCCCCTACTAGAATATAAGTTCTTGGGTGGCAAAGGTCTTGTCTTTTTCCACATTGTTGTGTTCAGTAAGGTTTTCCACAGTGTGCTCAGTATGGCTTTGTAAATTGAAACGGTATCTATGACAACATAAGCTAGGCATGATGGAAGGGAAAAGCATTAGTATTTCTAAATCTCATTTCACCACTGTCATCAGAACAAATTTAACAGTTCTTTCTCAGAAAAATAATAATCTATTTGATATCCATTGTACTCATATTCTGTGAGAAAAATGATTCTGTTCATTTTTCAGGAGCTATACATGGCTGTGTGTATGAGGAGCTTCCTGTAACCAGGCTTCATAGACAGTCATTAATCTAGTGATGACTTTGGAACAGGAAAAAATTAATTTCTTGCTCTGAGATAGAGAAAAAAAGAAACATAAAAATCTATTATTTGGACAGCTTTAAGCTCTGACCTACTTAAGAAAGCTAATGCAGCAGTGATGTTCATTCATTAGTTAAAATTTTTTCAGTATGCATTTTATATTAATTGTATATTTTATATTCATATTATGCATTAGGCTTGGATGTCCATATTACTAATATTAGTAATTAAAGATCTGCCAGCAGCCTGCTTTTTAGCAACGTGGTTTTGAATCATAGGAAGCCAACATCTGGCATATAATTTGTCATCTATGCTGAAGATTCCCACCCCCCAAACTTAATCAGAATTAGTTCACTTTATTTTAGTTAAAAAGCAACAAAGCCAAATGGTTTGAGACCAGTGTGTAGATTTTAAAAATTTAACCTTAAAAGATGATTTTTAGGTATTCATGCATACGGATCAAATCTCCTTTGTTATTCAAAATATAAAAAATTTTTAAAGTTTGGATCAGTTTTCAAGCCGTTGTTTTATATCATATGTTTAATTCATTTGTTTATTCCCATAGTTTACCCCAAAACCCAAAAGGTTATCTCAGACCTGAGATCAGGAGGAACTGAGAATCATAAGACGATTAGAAAGAAACACTGTGTGGTTTAGGAGATTGATAATGGGATAGAACTCTAAGGCCTCATGCCCTTGCCAGGGATTAACTGTTTACAGGAAATGGGAGATTCCAGACATCTGAGGTGCCCTGATAAACCAACACTTTGGAACTAGAATGTCTTAAAAGAATCATTTTGTAAGGACTTAAAAGAATCATTTTATAAGGAGAGCAATAAAGAAATTAAATACTTTTTTAAGATCATAGGACTTCTTTTTTTTTTTGCGGTACGCGGGCCTCTCACTGTTGTGGCCTCTCCCGTTGCGGAGCACAGGCTCTGGACGCGCAGGCTCAGCGGCCATGGCTCACGGGCCCAGCCGCTCCGCAGCATGTGGGATCTTCCCAGACCAGGGCACGAACCCGCGTCCCCTGCATCAGCAGGCGGACTCTCAACCACTGTGCCACCAGGGAAGCCCCATAGGACTTCTTAATAGCTAACTCCTGATTCCTTCCCAGGCCACTTTTTTGGCATCAGGATACACTGAGAACTTGAGAAACTTAATGCATTGAAAAAATTTTGTTTGCTGAGGAAATTTTCAATGAAATTCAACAAATGGTTATTGAGTACTTTGTACCAAGTAGAGCTAATGCAGCCCTAAAGCCCAGCCCTTTCAAAAAGTTCTGCCTTGTATATGGGCTGGAGTGGATTGGAAAGAGGCAGGAGGACTAGATTGGGAATGTTTGGGCTCAGAACATCATAGAGGATGGAAGGCCAGTGAGACTAGGGAATGGGGATGGGCAGCTGATAGAGAGTTGGGAAGATTCCAGAGATGCTCAGCAGCACAAGGGGTCAATATTCCAGGGCTGAGGATCTGACATGTGTAAACCATGGCAATGACTTTCACTGGATTATGGAGTGGAAAATGTTCACTTTCCTTAAACTCTCAGGACCTAACCTGAGCTTTTCCACTCCCTCTGTACCCACAACCTCCAAACTTTCCTCTGGAATAATTAGACCCACATGATATCCAGGTGCAGATTCAGCCCTGTGCTAGTCTTGCCTAAGTCAGGAAGGATTTAAGAAGCCATGTTCAATTCCAAGGGGTCACAGCGTAAGTTCCTACATTCTCTGAACTTGAGCTCCAAATACCAATGACAGTCTCCTTGTTCCTGAGACCAGCCATTCTTAAACTGCCTCCCAAACTGTCTCAGTCTCTGGATTGAATTCCTATGTCAGGATTCACCTGACATCTCATAGAGGATGTCTCATCTCTCTAGAGATAGGATCAGTCCCTATCTCTCTTATCCAAAACTGACAGAATCCTTGGGGGTGAATAGCTACCGGGCTCTTCAGGTAGCACCTGTGATGCCTTTCCATCCAGCTTTGATGATAACCACTATGTTCTGAGCCTCACATAGGTTTTAGGTTCAGCAAGACCTACCTACTAGGTACTACTTGAGGTCTCATGTGAAGTACTGACTCTGCCAAGGCTCTTTCTATCATAATAAATTATCTCATTTCTGGTTGCATCACAAGATCCCACAAAAAGTAAAATAACCTCTAGAGTATAATTTGCTTAAACGGTAAAATGTAGAGTTTGGTTTTCAGCAGACCTTACTAAAATATTAGGATTACTTTTTAAATTATTTATTTTAAAATTTGTGGTAAAATATAAATAAAATTTACTATTTTAACCATTTTAAGTGTCTAGTTTAGTGGCATTAAGTACATTGATATTGTTGTGTAACCATCACCACCATCCATCTCCAGAACTTTTTTACCTTTCTAAACTGAAATTCCATACTCATTAAACATTAACTCCCCGTTCTCCCTTCCCCCCAGCCCCTGGCAACCACCATTCTACTCTCTGTCTCTATGAATTTGACTGCTCTAGGAACGTCATATGAGTGGAATCATACAGTATTTGTTTATGACTGACTTAGTTCACTTAGCATAATGTCTTCAGGGTTCATCCATGTTAAAGCAGGTACCTGAATTTCCTTCCTTAGTAAAGATGAATAATATTTCATCATACGTATATTCCACATTTTGTTCATTCATCTGTTGATGGTCACTTTCGTTGCTTCCACCTTTTTGTTATTGTGTGTAATGCTGCTAGGAACATGGGTGTACAGATATGTGTCCAAGTGCCTGCTTTCAGTTCTTTTGGGTGTATACCCAGAAGTGAAGTGATTCTATGTTTAATTTTTGAGTAAACTCCATACTATTTTAGAATTAGTTTAAAAATATGACATTGAACAATAACATCTTGCCACCCTCTCCTCTTTATATATATGTATTTCAGAGATAACAATAAAATGACTCTGAATGCATATATACTGATTGGGGTTGTGAGAGAATGTTTCATTATCTATAAAAGAGAGCTTAAGTGTGTTGAAGTTTGGGCAAATAAGTGCACGCAAGCTGAGTAAAAAGTGGAAAACCCCTATCCAGTGAGATCTGAATGTGTGGATCATCTAGAGAACATGTCAACTGTGAAAATCCTCTAAGTGACTTTTAAAGCTCCTCCCTGGCATAATACAGTGATTTATATAAGGATATGGTGAGTTGAAAATAAAATGGATCACTAGGTTTAAATGTTTTTTTAAAAAAAGTAGACAAATTATAATGAGAGCAGAATTTGAAATCCTTTAAGGTTATGAAGGAAATTGTTAATATCATATAAAAAGTTACCCCTAATTTCAATTATGCCTAAGACTTTCTAAAAACATAGTGAAAATCTTCAATCTAACATAAGTGAGATGTGCATTTATAGATGAACTCTAAACAAATGACTTAATGTGTGTCCTAAAGAACAGATTCACTCAGGGGAACTAAATACTAATTACAGTTTACTACAAAATAATAAAGAGGTGATTGGAAATGTTTTGTTGTGTCAGCATGACACGGATTTTAGCAGTTATGGAATGGCCAGATTTAAATCCCAGTGATTTAATCGTACCCTAAAATACTGTCCTACAAATTTTGTTGCAAGACAGTTCTGTTAAAACAAACACAGCTTCTATAATAGGGTTTCTACAAATTGTGTTGAAACTTAACTGTTAGAACAGCCCATTCTTTATTCATGTGCTGTTCACTCTTTAGATTATATTTCTTCCTGGGATTTGTAACCTAAGTTTGAAATCAGATGCTCTTCCAGGTATTATGAAATTGACTCAAGTCCAAGGACAGTCAGCAAATCATTATATAATGTGTGAATTGATAGTTTGTTCTAAGCTATGATTCATAAAGCCAATGGTTACTTTTGTCATTAGGGATTGCCTGAACATGGAGACAACATGTATTCATCATAGAAAATTGAAAAGTTATATTTTTTTCAATCATCTTGTTTCAAAAGCTAACTGTTGGTGTCTTCAACATTCCTATCATGGGCAGAAAGCCCCAAGTAAAAGGGTTAAATCATGAAATTATATTTATATTTATATCCTTTAAAAAAGTACCTTATTCTATTAAGCTTCATTATATCATGGTTTAGGTCATGAACCCACACAGTGATGTAAATGACATAATGGAATGTCTGCAACATATATATCATTACTGACCATTACTCTCATTTTTTTCTATATTCTTGGTTAAGAGAATTATCACAACTCTTCCCATTTAGTCACACTATCTTTACTGCACTATGTGGTGGGTAGAGCAGTAGGCATTGGTGAAATGTAGATAAATAAGATTTGATCACTGCCCTCAAGAAGCTCAAACTCTAGTCAGGTAGAAGTTGGATGAATGTTAATGGATATTAGTTGGTAGATTTGAACTATAACATACCTTACAGAAAAATAAATGAGTGTCTGAATAATGGTATTTATTCTACAACTTTTCTTCAACAACGTGGCTATTAGTCATGCCCTCTTTGCCACTGAACCCCAGCCTCTAGGGCACTCCTGACATGGCCGTCAAGGGGCTCCTGATCTTTTCTCCCCTGGCTGACATTAATGTTTTTTTCCTGAAAATATCAGTTACTTTATTAAAATTCTGCCCGGTTGGAAACACAGCTATCTCTGCTTCCACTTCTTGGGGAGAGAGAGTGGGCAGGCAGCAGGGAGCCCAGTCTTCGGGAAGAGAGGAGGCTCAGTTTCTTCCTGCTAAGCCGTTTGTTTTACTCCCAGAGATTTTGCACCTATAATGCACTCACACAGCTCCCTTTGAACTTAGTCCTCCCTGGAACTATCAAATAGTGAAAGAAACACCTGGTTTTATGGGTGTGAAATTTCCCTAGGAACTTTCGATTTTAGGATAGGAACAAAAGGATAGAGGGTAGAGGACCAAATTTTGAATCAGACTCTATCCTCAAATGTGTCTAAAGGAAAATCTCATAGTTGTGCCCTTAGGCTCCAACTGAAATGAATGATTTTAGCCCACTTAGTTTATTAATGTCTCTTTGTTCATTCATCTATCCCATTAATACTGTGTTTTATTATAATGATTTGCATATGCATTTATCACCCCTTTTAAGACCAAGGTCCTCAAGTGTAGAAATAGTGGTGGTATAATATAATGCGAGAGAAAAAGTCTTAGCTTTTTCATAATTTCCATCAGTAATTTCTTCCCTTTTCTTGTTATGAACATAACTGATATTTTCTCGGTCTTATGAAACGAATGAGTAAAGACATCTTCAAAAAAACTTTGCCAATTTTTAATTGACCTGTAACATATAATCTAAGTAAAAAAAACTTCATCTGAAATGCAAACATAACTTCAAGACAAATCTCTTAGCTCCAAAATTGTCATTCCTAAACTTCTAGATAGAAATTCTGGAGGTACCAATGATCAGGAGCTGGGTCTTTTTAATCTTTGGGTCACTAACTTGTAAATCCATGCCAAGAAAGCAGTAACCCTCCTTAAATGTTTCCTGAATGATTCATGATCATAAGAAATATGCATCTCAAGAGCTTTCTTTTTTTAATAACAAGTTAAGGAAATATTCAGGACTTATGATGTAAGAAAGTTTCTGGCAGTGGTATCTGCAAGGAGGGAATTTTAAATGTGGAAACTTTAATAAAAACTCATCCAGTGGTTTCTCTTTTGACTTCCCTTGAGAAACAGCCCCATCCTTGTCCTATTGTGCTTTTATTTCAACCATCCTGACCCAAACTAAGTTTATTTTTTGCTCTCATTAATTTATTTGAAAAGCAGCAATTAAGGAAACACTGCATGCCAGCCTTAAAACTTTTCACATGTTCCATGAACTCCCTCTGCACTGATTATACTCATAGCACTGGAACTAGACCCTTTCCTTTAAGGAGCCCAAAGGCTTCCAAAGAAAAACATCTCAAACTCTTCTCTTTAGCTTGATATCAGTTGAGAAGTTTGAGGATTTCAGCAACACCCTTAAAAAAGATTCCTACCCCTTTTTTCTTTTATATACACTTCTCTATTTTCATTAGTTACTTAATAACATTGTTCATCAGTTTCCTTATTAATAAATAAAAACTTCATTCCTGGAAGCTCAGATGAAAATAATTGGTTCTACCCTCTTCATTAAGCTTTTGGAAGACACCATGGACAAATAATCCTAAATTACTGTGCTTTGCAAACATTTTCTACAAGCAGGTCTTTTTATGGAGGAATTTAGATCAAAAGCAACATTTTAAAGAAGTAGTGCACAGTGTCTGCTGAAGTAGCAATGAGAGAAAGACAGACACAGAGAAACCCAATGAGAGAGAGAGAGGGAGAGGGAGAGGGAGAGGGAGAAGACTCCTCTTTTTAACACAATGCCAGCTTATAAATGTGGAAGGAATGGATAGAACTAAGAAAATCACCATTTTGCAACTCTCAGTATTAATACATGATTCTGGCAAGATCAGGATCAACAATGGTTGCTAAAATGATTGCCTGAAAAGTTGTGAAACTGAATATTCACATGATCTCAAAGTTTCACAATGCTCATTACTTACAAATCACAAGTGAAAATGTACCTTTATAAAGAAGAGCTCTGCTAATCATCATCTTAACTAGGTGATCAAACAGCCTCACCAATAGGGAAACCACCTGATTTCATTTGTTTTCACCTGATTTTGTTTGATATGATATAATAAGTATACAATGTCACCTATGTAATTTTCTTGGTAAAAATGTTTAGCCTATATCAAATTATGAAGAAACAGTATACAAATTTAGGGTGTGGGACATGCCAGAAGATACGAATCTGGACTCAAAAACATCAATGTCATGGAAAACAGAATAGGGAGAGGACTACTCCAGGTAAAAGTGATTAAAAAGACCAAACGAAACCCAAAAAAGAAAGATAAAAAACAAATGTATAGTGCAAATCTTAATTGGATCCAATATTTAAAAAATCTGTGAAAGAGTATTAAGACAGTTGGAGAAATTTAAATATAGACTGTGTTAGATGATAGTCAATTTACTTAATTTTCATGGGTAGTTGATGGCATTTGGGGTATAAGAATATATATAATAAGGTATAAAATAAAATAAGAAAGTATTCATGAGTTGCTATTTCTTAAGTAACTAATAGTTCAGCATAAAAATGCGTATATACACACATATATACACACACATATACATACAAAAAAAGCAAATGTGAGACTTCCCAGGTGGCCCAGTGGTTAAGAATCTGCCTGCCATTGCAGGGGACATGGGTTCGATCCCTGGTCCGGGAAGATCCTACATGCTGCGGAGGAACTGAGCCCATGCGCCACAACTACTGAGCCTGCGCTCTAGAGCCTGTGAGCCACAACTACTGAGCCTGCGGACCACAACTACTGAAGCCCACATGCCTAGAGCCCGTGCTCCGCAACAACAGAAGCCACTGCATGAGAAGCCCGTGAGCCACAACGAAGAGTAGCCCCTGCGCGGCAGCTAGAGAAAGCCCGCACACAGCCACAAAGACCCAACGCAATAAAAAATAAATTAAAATAGGGGCTCCCCTGGTGGCGCAGTGGTTGAGAGTCTGCCTGCCGATGCAGGGGACACGGGTTCGTGCCCCGGTCCGGGAAGATCCCACATGCCACAGAGCGGCTGGACCTGTGAGCCATGGCTGCTGAGCCTGCGCGTCCGGAGCGTGTGCTCCGCAACGGGAGAGGTCACAGCAGTGGGAGGCCCGCGTACCGCAAAAAATTAATTAATTAATTAAAAATTTAAAAAAAGCATAAATGGATAAAATGTTTATTTGTGAATCTAGGTGAAGGATATATGCTATTCGTATTCTGTTTTCTCTCTAGGCTTAAATTTTTTCAAAGTGAAAACTAGAGAGAAACAAGGAAATTATATATAAACTCTGACCAAAAGCATTATAATCAATTAATTCTGTAATAAAGATTATAAATCAGCCTTAAAAAAAACCCTGTTTTTTCCTGGATCTGCCGTTTAACAGGCCTGTGACCTTAAGTGGATCTCTTAACCTCTGAGTGAATTTTTCTAATCTATAAAATGGGGAGATGATGCTCCTAAAAAAAGGTCAAAGACCAAGGCTTTATGCAAACTTGTGTTTGAATATCTTCCTCTATGTGCTATGGTATGAAAGGAGAAAATGCTCACATTATTATCACTCTCCTCTCATCCCTTTCCTTTCTCAAGTAAAACTTGGATCACAAAAAGGAAAAAAATCACTAGCACTTTTCATTTTTCAATAAAATGGAAATTCTACTCTTTGGTGGATGATTGCCATGTTGCAGTTCAGGAGATAGTGGAAAATTGAAGGTTAAGAAACTGGAAAATTGTTGTTGCCGTTACGATCACTTCTATTTGTTGCATCACAATAGAGAATAAGCGTTAAACTCAATTAACCATTTTTCCCATGTTTCAAATAATGTTTTTTACTCTGTTGTGGCCTGGCCCTTGATGTCTGTTGCTAGGAAACCTGGAAGGCTCTTTTAGTCCTCATGGAAACCATGCTTAATGTAATCACTTTGACTGAGTCTTTATTGGCTGTTGGCTTGATGTCAACTCAAGGACTGGTCACCTCAAACCCTTGCAAGGTAGACTAGTAGTGGAAGCTGTGTTAGCCCTAGGGGCATCGTGGAAGTGCTTCAGGGGCTTCCTGGGGGCGGGAGAGAGTGGGATGGGGGCAATACCACTTTCTTCTTC
The DNA here is from genome assembly GCF_039906515.1 of Pseudorca crassidens. Taxonomy (NCBI): domain Eukaryota; kingdom Metazoa; phylum Chordata; class Mammalia; order Artiodactyla; family Delphinidae; genus Pseudorca; species Pseudorca crassidens. Next base: position 70,482,419 of record NC_090313.1, on the reverse strand, counting down.
AACAGAATTATTCCACTTTGATCTGCTTTAATGTTAGACTCCATTTGAAGAAAATACTTTACTGGAAGAGAGGAATTTTTTTTTAAAAAAAGCCCTGACCTAATCTACCAAAAAAGAAAGTTGAATCTCTGAGAAGTGACTTGCCCAAAGTTCCACAGCTCATAAACACCAAGGCTGTGGATTAAGCTGGTTCTTCTGACTAAATTGCTTTCCATTATCTCACACTTCCTGTTACTAGGACTGAACACACAGTATAACTACACATACAATAGCAATGTTTAAAGATAATATGAGATATCATGAACAATGCTCCATGCTAATGGATTTGCCAAGTTTGACAAATGGATGATTTCCTAGAACAGTGCTAGCACAGGGTGGTCAGCTGACCAGTCAGTGAACTATTTGTTACCAGCCTGCAATGAAGTAAGTACAGAAATTGAGAGTAAGTGCTTAGAACCTGAGAAAGCATTTTTTATATGGCTGCAACATACAAGCACATAATTTTGTATTTTATGAAAGTTTTGGTCTGTGATGAATTAGAAAACCATAACAAAACTGATGCAAGAAGAAAATAGAAAATCTAAACAGTCCTATAGCCATTTATGAAAATGGATCAATGGATCAAAATCTAACTCCCTTAAAAATCCTCCAGTCCAAAATGGTTTATATGCAAGTTTTCCCAAATTTCCATTGAATGGATCATATCTATTTTATATAAACTCTCCCAGAGATCAGAACAACAAGAAAAGTAACAACTCATTTTATGAGGTTAGTGTAATCTCATACCTAAACTGTCAAGGGCAGTTCATGAAAAGAAAACAATAGGCCAAACTTACTCATGACTATAGATACAAAACTTCTAAGTAAAATACTAGAAAATCAAGTTCTACATATATTATATGATTAAATATTAAATTTGGAAATTGTATTAACATGTTACAGCATTAACAGATAAAAGGGGGAAATAAATGATTACTTTGTTAAAGAGAAGACAGTGTATAAAAACAAAAAAAAATCACGAAAAGAGAAAAATTACTAGCCATTAGGAAAGAAAATATTCTTAAAAGTTATCTTAAATCCATTATAAATGTCAACATCAAAAATGAAACAAGGGCTTCCCTGGTGGCGCAGTGGTTGAGAGTCTGCCTGCTGATGCAGGGGACACGGGTTCGTGCCCCGGTCCGGGAGGATCCCACATGCCGCAGAGCGGCTGGGCCTGTGAGCCATGGCCACTGAGCCTGCGCGTCCGGAGCCTGTGCTCCGCAACGGGGGAGGCCACAGCAGTGAGAGGCCCGCGTACCGCAAAAAAAAAAAAGAAAAAAAGAAACGAAAGCATGCTCTAAAACCAGGGATGAGAACGTTTTCCAGCTATCATTGTTGCTTTTCTGATGGTGCAAATTGGAGGTGGGGGAGGGGACACAGTTATACTGATTGGAAAGGCATACCAAAACTTTCATCGTTGGTATGATTGACCACACAGAAAATCCTTAAACTTATGCAAATTATTGGAACAAATAAGGAATTTTGGATTTTATCAAAGCTACTGTATAGAATGTGAAAATATCATTTGCATTAGTATGAATGAGCAACAAATAATTAGACAATATAATTGTAAAAGATACAACTTACATTAATAACTAAATTGATAAACTGTCTAGAAATAAATCTTCCAAAAATGTGCAATATATCTAAAGATAACATTTTTTAAAGTTTATTGAAAGATATAAACGAAGACCTTGTTAATAGAGAGATCCATTGTTTTCATGTATGAAAACACTCAGTATTATGAAGATATCAATTCTCTCCAGATTAATTCATAAATTCAATATAATTTCCGTCATATTCTCACCAGGATTTTCTGAAGAACTGGACAAGTTGATTCTGCAGTCTTATGGAAGAGTAAAAGGTCAACAAAAGCCAAGAAAATCTAGAAGAAAGAAAAGTAGGGAAAGGAAGATCAAGATAGAAATAATTTATTTATAATAAGGCTTTTAATAAAACTATTGTAATTTTAAAAGTATAGTACTTGTTCAGAGATAGAAACGATCAATGAGAGCATCTGAAAACAAACCCCAAAATATAAAGAAACTTGGAATATGACAGGCAGTATTATAAATCAATGGGGAAAGGGTAGACATTTCAACAAATAGTATGGGCCAATTGATTATATATATAGAAAAAGATAAAATTAAGCTGTATGTCATGACACACAAAGTCACATTCCCAGATGGCTTAAAGACTGAAATAAAAAAAAAAAAAATCTTAGAAAAAACATGGAAGATGTATTTACTCACAGGCTTGGGTTTGTGGGAGTGGAGAGTTTAATAAATGTGTTAATAATACAAAAAAGAAAAACATGGAAGAATCTTTAGGATATAAAGCTAAAGAAAGTGTTTTTTTTACATAATATTGTTTCTTTTTTTATTAATTTTTATTGGACTATAATTGCTTTACAATGTTGTGTTAGTTTCTGCTGTATAGCAAAGTGAATCAGCTATACATATACCTATATATTCTTTTTCTAAAAAAATCACAAAATACCAGTAAATTATACAGAAAAAGATTAATAAATCTAAGTACTTTAAAAAACAAATTTTAACTACATTAAAAATTAAAAGAAACCATAAAGTGAAAAGTCATAGACTGGGAAAATCTATGGGAACCACATGTAAATCCCAAATTTATGAAGAATCCCTACAGTAACACAGTAGAAATATAGATGAAGCATATGAAGAGGCAATTTAAAAGCAAGAAGCACAAATGGACAATCACATATGAAAATATGCTCAACTTCACTAGTTACCAGGGAGTTGAAAAATAAAACAGTGAGGTACCATTTGAAGCTATCAGATTAGCAAAACATAATCTGTTGACATCAAGTTTCGTTGAAAATGTTAGCCATTGCTGGAGGGCTTGTAAATTAGTATAAACTTCTTGGAGATCAATTGGCCATTACTTGGTAAAGTTAAGACTGAACTATGGCTCAGCAATTGTACTTCTGATTTATTGAGTGTTTACCTCAATAAATACTGGATATATGTGTTAGGCTCAAAGTACAAGCATGTTCATTGCATTCTTTGTAATAAAAATAAAAGTGGGAAAAATGCATGCCCTTGAATAGGAGGATAGATTTAATTTTTTTTTGAAGGAATATTAAACGATCTTAAGGCTAGATTTACCAATAGTCACAATGATAAACTTCAAAAACATTAGTTTGGGTGCAAAAATAAATTTTTAAGGATATCTAAACTATATCTTTCATGTAAGTTTAAACACGCAAGATCATTTTTATATAAATTTTTATGAATAAAAACGTGATAAAAGCCCTAAAAACCACGTGGGAACGATCCATGCCAACTTCAGGTGGTACCTCCTGGGTAGGAAAGGTTGAAGGTGGAGATTTACTGTATCTTAAAAGTTGTTTCTTTAAAAAAAACAAAACAAAACAAAATAAAACAAGATCTGTTTCGAATAATAGTAACAGGTAAACATCATGGTGATGTGTGCTTGAGTGTCATATGATTCGTTGTACTTCAGTTTCATTGTTAAAAAACAGAATTATTCATTTGATTTTGGTTTTTACAAAGGAAGAGACAGAGAGTGAAAAATCATTTACACTCGGAGACACAGCCCTGGTCAATTCTGCTGAGCCTGGACTGAGATCAGGTTTTTCACCAGAGGACCTGGCTGAGCCTGGCCATTGTCTGGTAATTGTCCCTTAGGAACCTGGTGTGAAAAGCACCTGCTGAGGGGACCGCTGAGCCCTCTGCTTCTGCTCCTGGCAGATCAGCTCTGTCCTCCTCCTCTGGGGAGACCTGGAAGGCCTGATAGCAGAGTGAAGGAAAGGACACAGAGCTGGCACAAAGATTTGCGGCCAGATACCAAAATACACAGGAAGTTATAAGAGAAAAAGCATTCTGTTTCAACTCTACCCATTAACCTTTTGTGGGTGAGTTTTTGGTGAAACAGCAACATCTTCTGAATACTCAGAGGGATGGCTTTGTAACCTTGGGGAAAGACGCAGCTTCTAAATATAATTGATGTAGCTTTTCTGCCTTCATTCGGGATATCCATTTTCCACCACATAATCTTCCTATTGTCCACACTGATTCCTGTTTGGTTTGGCAGGGTTAACTGCTGGCAGGGCTCCTCAGTGCTGAATTCTCCATCCTCCACTGTGCAGGGATTACTGAAATAACAACAAGCTTTCCCTCACTCTCCAGAACAGGAGCCAAGTGCGACACAAATTGTGAAACTTGTTTCTGGTTACCAGGAAAACTTAAAGAAATCCTAATGAAGCAAAAAGGTTGACAAAAATCTTTCCAACATTTGAACAAAAAAGGTATTTTTTAGGTCTTAGATTTATGGAAGTCAATTCTCCAAACCCAGCCAGACTTTCAAATATCCAATTCTTTGCACTCTGTTATTTAAATACACTGTAAATACCCTCCGTTGCTCTAATAACAGGTCCATATTGTGCAAGACTGCCATGGTCTGAAGTCCTTGTTAAATTTGAAAGAGGCAGAAGTTCTGTTTTTGGCACATAAACTTGAATTAGGACTAGGGTAAGAATGCCAAAGAAGTCCACATTCTGACAGCTAGACAAGCAGGTCATTTATTTGGAAAGACTTTGAATCCCTTCCCAAAGTAAAATGCAGCCCTTTATACTCAGCAGGCTTGGAATAAAACCTTAACTGACTTGATCAGTGTCCTGAATTTTAGGGCATAGGAAAATGCTTCTGATAGCTTGGAAATGGAGGGAGGGTGGAAAACCAGGGCCTGGAAAGATGACTTCCTCATGGGGGTTCCTGCCATGATATTTTCTAACTTGTGTGTTGAGTGAGAGTTTATATTATGTGTTGAAAGTAGTACCGCTTTGTGCCAAAACCCCAAGTCTGGGAAGAAAGCACAAAAGGAAT